>NC_083231.1:13743708-13771208 GCF_032191835.1 Heteronotia binoei
CCATCGCTCTGGAAGAGGTTGTCCTTGAAAGAGCAACTGCTGTGAGAGTCCTCTCAGCCCCACCCATCTCACAGGGTGTCTGTTGTGGGGGAGGAAGATAAAGGAGATTGTGAGTCGCTCTGAGACTCTGTGATTTGGCGGGATATAAATCCAATATCATTATCATGTCAGTGCTAGGAAGTGCATTACGGTGAGTGAGTTGTTGTTTAAAGTTAGGGCAAGAAAAGGTTCGCTTGCGAGAGAGTCAGCATAGGCTGTAGGTTGTTAATGATGCATTAAACCGATTTGAGCTGAGAGCCATATGTCATCACCAGTACGGTTCTGTTCTTGTTTCGTTTGGCCTTATCTTGTAACCATTTATCCCTTGGTATCATTCCGGCTTTGTTGATCTGTTTCCTTACTACATCAGGTAGGTATTGTAATTCCGAAAGCATCTGTTGTAGATCCTGCAGGTGAAAATCTCTGTCCGGGGGGACTAGAACAGATGCAACTGTAACACGTTTGAAAAACACTACACACTTGATGCCAAGATGACATTTTGAATCTGACAGAGGGTAACCCCTAATGGAAGACTGTTGATCTCTGAGGCTCCAACTGCAACTATTTACACAACAATTGTAAAAGCTGGAGAGTGTCTAATATAAATTTGAAGGAAATCCTGGGCATTCCATTATTGAATTCAAGGCTTCAGCTAGACCGATTTCCCACTAGCTTTCCACCGCTCTCACTCTCCTCTTCTCTGTGAGGCTGCTGATGGATTTCGCACAAACTGCCCCAGACCAGCAAGCCGCTTGGCCTCTCTTCAAGTTCCGTCCAAAGCAGGCAGGATCCTCTGAAAACCGGTTTCTGTCATTATCAAAAATTGTCCAATGTCCTTTTATTTTCCACTCTTTTTCTATATAACTTCTAATCTTCTTCCACTCCAACTTAAAAGTTTCTAGATCATAGTCTCTTAAAATTCTTGTCGATTTGTCCATTTCACTCCATGTTATAACTTTTATAATCCAGTCCCATTTCTCTGGTATTCTTTCTTGCTTCCACAACTGCGCATACAATGTCTTAAAAGAAAGAAAAATAGAAATTTTTGTTTTATTCGTTGAGGGTACCTTTAAATATTAGTATTTTAAGTATGCAACACCGGCGGGGGCCAAGTAACGGGGGGGAGGAGGGGTTAGAAAAGTAATATATGGGATCGATAAAAAGAAGTAATTAATAATGCAAGAATTGATTGCTACCATTTGTTACTGGAATAAAATTGTTTTAAACAGAAAGCTCTTCAAGAGACCAGGAAAAGCCGGTTTCTGTCTGCCGTGGAGGGAACTTGAAAAGGGGCGGGGCAATTCACCGGCTCAGGGCAGCTTGTACGAAATCCAGCAGCAGCCCTGCAGAGAAAAGGAGCGACGAGACCGAAACAAGGTGGGTGGGAAATCGCTCCTAGTGGACTGCAGCCTGAAGAAGGCAAATGAAATGGATAGTTAGCTAGGCAATCCGTTGCTGCTGCTATTGCGGTAATATCAACCTTCTATTGTAATTTTGCCAACATTGTTGAAATCTGGCATCTCGTGTGTCGTGTTTTTCTGTCAGTAATATTGATAATAAATTGTTTGTTTCAAAATATAGAGTAACGAGCCGTGTATCAACAGTTGTTACTTTTATACAGCTTTTTTCCCCTTTTGTTGCAATATCACTTTTCTGTATAGCCATCTTTTTCTGTGCAACACGGTGCTCGGTCGCAGACAATGGATCATTTGGTGTTCAGGATGGTTACTGGAGGCATGTTTGGCAATCAGTAGGTTTTTAGCATAATTTGGTTTTTATGCTTCCGTTATGCAGTTGCATAGTGGCATCTAGAAAATGTACTTCTTGTGTGGATCGGTTCATGGTCAGGTCAATGGTAGGATTGAAATTCCAGAGGGCCTGGCGAAATTTCTCCAGTGCTGCTTCTTTTCCATGCGTCCAAATGTTAAAATTGTCCTCAATAAATCTTAGGTACAAGAGAAGTGCCAATGGGTGGGAGAAGAAGAAGACTTAAGATTTATACCCCCACCCAGTTTGGGTAGAGAGCCAGTTTGGTGTAGTGGTTAAGTGTGCAGACTCTTATCTGGTAGAACCGGAGTTGATTCCCCACTCCTCCACTTGCAGCTGCTGGAATGGCCTTGGGTTAGCCATAGCTATCGCAGGAGTTGTCCTTGAAAGGGCAGCTGCTGTGAGAGCCCTCTCAGCCCCACCCACCTCACAGGGTGTCTGTTGGGGGGGGGGGGAAGAAGATACAGGAGATTGTAAGCCACTCTGAGTCTCTGATTCAAAGAAGAAGAAGACTACAGATTTATACCCCCGCCCTTTTAAGGACAACTCATGCGAGAGCTATGGCTGACCTAAGACCATTCCAGCAGTTGTTAGTGAAGGAGTGGGGAATCAAACCCGGATTTCCCAGATAAGACTCTGCACACTTAACCACTACACCAAACTGACATGGATTCTGGAACCAGAGCTGGTGTGGAAGATCTGGACCAGGTCAGCCATGAAAATGTTGGCAGATTGCGATGCCATACAGGTGCCTGTGGCTGCGCCACCGGTTTGAAAGAATACATTATCACCAAGTCCAATGTAGTTCGGACCCCGTTCCTGAGTCTTATCGAGTGCAGCGTGGTAGGTGGCTGCACTAACAAGACTCAGGAACGGGGCCCACTGGGCCAACTATATACAACACTGGGTTCCTGCGCTAGCATGTTATTGGGTCATTCAAACCAGCAGGGGGCCTGTGATTGGAGAAGGGCAACAGGTATTTGGATCCCACTGCCCATTTTTCCTGAATCTCCAAGCTCAGTCCTTCTGGCTCCTATGAAACAGGAACACCATTGGTAACAACATGGATTCTCATACATAACATTGTGGGTTACATTAACTGGTATCATGAAGCAGGCAGGTCTCTGGGTTGATTTGCTTTATGGATTAAAGATTATATATATATATATATATATATATATATATATATATATATATATATATATATATATATATATATATATATATATACACACACATTTGGTTAAGCCTCCCCCCCAACACCTTTTCTACGACAGTCTGTTAAGTATTCAGAGAGCTCCTGTCTTTATACAGACGGATAATCATTTCACTTTTGTATGCAGCTTATTCACCGGAGATTCGTATTCTTCTCATAAACCTTGTAATAAATTTTTTACCTCTGATTCCAAATGCCGCGATACTTTTTATTATAATAAGTGTTATCCCAATGGGAATGTAAATATGCTGGTCACACACACAAAAAAGAACAAAAAGAAATCGTCACGGAATTATGAAATATAGAGACCTCTTGCTTTGACATGCAGACAAGAAAAATTCCTCCCGATTTCTTTGTGACTGTATTTTCAATTGAAGGTAACGTGTTACGAATTTATTTAGTTCTCTCCCCCCACCTGACACACTATACCTTGGGTGTTAGGAATCTGTACAGTCAGGGTTTGTTTGTTTTTTGTTGCAGAAACTCCTTTGCGTATTAGGACACACATCCCTGATGTAGTCAATCCTCCTGGAGCTTACAGGTGCTAGAGAGCCAGTTTGGTGCAGTGGTGAAGTGTGCAGACTCTTACCTGGGAAAACTGGGTTTGATTCCCCACTCCTCCACTTGCAGCTGCTGGAAGGGCCTTGGGTCAGCCATAGCTCTAACAGAGTTGTCCTTGAAAGGGCAGCTGCTGAGAGAGCCCTCTCAGCCCCACCCACCTCACAGGGTATCTGTTGTGGGGGAAGAAGATAAAGGAGATTGTGAGCCGCTCTGAGACTCTGATTCAGAGAGAAGGGCAGGGTATAAATCCAATATCATCGTCCATCGTCGTCGTCTTCTTCTTCTTCTTCTTCTTCTTCTTCTTCTTCTTCTTCTTCTTCTTCTTCTTCTTCTTCTTCTTCTTCTTCTTCTTCTTCTTCTTCTTCTTCTTCTTCCTCTTCTTCGTCTTCCTACTGCAGCAGCAGGGATGGTGGAACCATCACTGGAATCCTACACAGTATGTCATATTTCTCTTCAAACATAATTTCAATACATTGAATAAACAAGGTTTATAATGTGACATGTGTCAAGAAACACTCATTAAAAAAAGAAACGCTCCTTGAAAAGACTATATAAAATTTTCATGTCAAGTTTTTAGGTACAAGAAATGACCTCCAAGCCCGCCTTGGTGGGGAGGGCGGGATATAAATCGAATAAATAAATAAATAACCCACTCCTTTGATTATTGTCTAAGAATCATCGGATCGATGCTTCTGTTTGGATCCTCAACTGTAATAGCCATCTCCATGCATGATATTATTGCTGTTATCTCTTGCCTTTTGAACTTGGCAATCTTTTGTGGGTGCAGTAATAAAGAAAAAATAAATATATATATTTAAAGAAAACGTTTTGTATTGCAAATTAGGAAAGGAAAGGTCCCCTGTGCAAGCACCAGTCGTTTCTGACTCTGGGGTGACGATGCTTTCACAACGTTTTCACGGCAAACTTTTTACAGGGTGGTTTGCCATTGCCTTCCCCAGTCATCTACACCTTCCCCCCAGCAAGCTAGGTACTCATTTTACTGACCTCAGAAGGATGGAAGGCTGAGTCAACCTTGAGCCGGCTACCTGAAAACCCAGCTTCCACCAGGGGTTGAACCCAGATCGTGAACAGAGCTTAGGGCTGCAGTACTGCAACTTTAACACTCTGTGCCACGGGGCTCTTAAACTAACAGGTGAGTTAATCCTCCAAATTTACTTTCACCTTCTTGAAATATTATTCTGGGTATATCTAATGGTTCCATTCGCAATTCACAAGTATCTCATTTTGAGTGTGCCGGTATTGGACAGTGGTTAGTGCTGCTATCAGTCAAGCGGGAGATCAAATCTCCACTCTGCCACGAGCCTTACTGAATGACCTTGGGCCACTCATTCACACTCAGCCTAATGGGACAGATTGGCCACTATGGCCGCCAAGACTTCTTCTTTTTTTGAGGGGAGGGGTGATGGCCTCCTCTGAACCTGGGCTGGGTATCCCAGAGGCAAAAGGGCTACATTCAGCCTGCCCAAGTTCTGTGCATAGCAGAGGAGCCATTGCCTGGCTCTCCCAAGCCTGGAGTGGAGGCAGTGGTGCCCACCTTGCCTGAGCTCTATGTGGCATGGGGGAGATCATGCCTACCATGTTATCCTCTCAACAACCCTGTGAGGTAGGTGAGGCTGAGAGTGTGTGACTGGCCCAAGGTCACCAGGCCAGCTTCCATAGCACAGGGGAGGGGGTTGAACCTGAATTTCCTGGATCCGAGTCTGACACTGATTGATCTGCAATTAGCTTAAGCATGCATCTTTCATGTTACATATCCAAGATAATAGCCATCTAAACGGCATCATGCATATTTTCGTAATGAAGGATGCATCATTGTGACTCACATGCATACCATCCCATGTGCTTTCTCATGAACTGTGATGTTCTCTAATTTGCTGCTAGTGCTATTCTCTGATTTGCTGCTAGTGATATTCTCTGATTTGCTGCTAGTGATATTCTCTGATTTGCTGCTAGTGCTATTCTCTGATTTGCTGCTAGCGATATTATGATTTTATTTCTGTTTGCTGTACTCCGCTCTGAGCCCCCAATGGGGGAATGGGTGGAATATAAATAAACTAATAATAATAATAATAATTCTCTAATGTGCTGCTAGTCTGGGTCATCACCAAGCCACCAAATGCACAGTTTTCTTAGCAGAAGCACAAAACTCTGGGCCGTTCACGGGATCCTTATTTTATAGATTTTCTTTTGGAAAGGTCGTACTTGCCACAATATTATTGGACTGCGCCGAGCATGGATTTACACCACCCGAATTTATAGCCGCTCATCACCTGTTTGCTGAGTAATCCAATTCTTGCTCACACAGGCGGAGTGGGCTGCCCCAGATAAATAACTCCACAGACAGAATTTTCATCACTTAGGACAGAATGTCTTTGGGTGGGTGGGGGATGTTCACACTCTCAGCTGCAAGCTATCAAGTGCGGGGAAATCATGTGATGATATGTATTCATGTGTGAACCAGCTGTGAAAGCTATAAACATATAAATGATACCTAAGTAAGAGTATATTGTTCTTTGTGTTGCGGTCCCTCTTTCAAGCAGAGATCTAAGGAGGTGGTGAAGTTGAATGGAAGGCATTTCTTTATGCTTAGAAACAAGAAAAACAATACAGCGCTGATAATTTGGAGATCAATATATCCTTAATCAGCGGGATAATCCATTTAGGAGCAGGGCTTCTTGGTAGCAGGAACTCCTTTGCATCTTAGGCTACACCCCCCCCCCCCGATGTAGTCAATCCTCCAAGAATTTACAGGGCTCTCCTTATAGGGCCTACTGTAAGCACCTGGAGGACTGGCTACATCACGGGGGCGTAGGCTAACATGCAAAGGAGTTCCTGCTATAAAAAAGCCCTACATAGGAGTATTCTGTTTGTTCTATTAAATCAATAATTTTGTTGTTGTTGTTCAGTCGCACAGTCGATTCCAACTCTTTGCGACCCCATGGACCAAGTCACACCAGGCCCTCCTGTCTCCCACCATCCTCCAAAGTCTGCTCAAATTCGTGTTAGTTACATCAGTAATGTTGTCCACCCATCTCATCTTTTGCTGTCCCCTTCTTCTTTTGCCTTCTGTCTTCCGCAGCATCAGGATCTTCTCCAGTGAGTGCTCCCTTCTCATTTGGTGGCCAAAGTATTTGACCTTCAGCTTCAGCATCTGACCTTCCAGGGAACAGTCAGGGTTGATTTCCCTTTGGACTGACTGATTTGATCTTCTTGCAGTCTAAGGGACACTCAAGATTCTTTTCCAGTACCACAATTTGAAAGCATCTATTCTTCGGCGCTCAGCCTTCCTTATGGTCTAGCTCTCACAGCCATACATTACTACTGAGAATACAATCACTTGACTATATGGTTAACTGTGCAGACTCTTATCTGGGAGAAACAGGTTCAGTTCCCCACTCTTCCACTTGCAGCTGCTGAAATGGCCTTGGATCAGCCTTAGCTCTCATAGTAGTTGTCCTTGAAAGGGCAGCTTCTGTGAGAGCTCTCTCAACCCCATTCACCACACAGGGTGTCTGTTGTGGAGGAAGAAGATAAAGGAGATTGTAAGCCGCTCTGAGACTCTGATTCAGAGAGAAGGGCGGGGTAAAAATCTACAGTCAATCTATAACTGACTACTCTTTTTCTATCTGCCACAATTGTCCAACAAAACTTATTTCATTACATAAAAATTACTTATATATGCTCCAGATTTTCACTTTAGAAATCTATATTCAATCTTTTCTTCTGTATCTCTTATCTAACATTTCATCCTTATGAACATATGTTATCTGATTCTGCCTCTCCATCATTCTCTGCTTTGACCATTCAACCCTAGTTTTGAACCCTACAGTCAAAAAATACATTCTGTTTTTCTCAAAATTTTATTCTGCAGATAAGATGTTAGTTTTGCCATTGTCACATACTCAGTTAATTCGTTTTTTTCCTCCAGTCTGTCAGTTCTGGACAGTTTTCAGCTTACCATTTAGATGCAAATACGATCCTTGCTGCTGTTACCATATATTTTACTTGCTAAAATATTTAATGATACCTTTTTCGTCCATTGCAAAGTTTTTAAAATTTATTTTTATTTTATTGGATTTCTATCCCGCCCTCCCTGCCGAAGCAGGCTCAGGACGGCTTACAACAATAAAAGCATTTACAATACAAAACAGTAATTAATTAAAACTTTGAATAGTATAACAGTTAAAACATTATTAAAACAATTTGGTGCTAATGTTGGATTTCAATCTCTTCAGCCTCCTTGAGTATCCTCATATATTGCTATCCATTAAAAGCGAGTTGAAACAAAGCTGTCTTACAAGCCTTGCGAAACTGGACAAGGCTTGGAAGTTGATTCCACCAATAGGGGGCTGCTATAGAGAAGTTGGTTCCACTAATAGGGGGGCCGCTATAGAGAAGTTGGTTCCACCAATAGGGGGCCACTATAGAGAAGTTGGTTCCACCAATAGGGGGGCCGCTATAGTTAAATTTAAAGTTAAATTTAATATCTTTTGTATCTTTTCATGGATCTTTATCCAATATTGTCTTGCATGCCCACCACATATGATAAAATGTTACATCTGTGCTTTGACATTTCCAACATTTTCTGTGGTAACTCTTATTAGTTTTGGGGTAAGGTCACACATTTTGATTTATTTATTGAAATTATATATTGGTGAGAGGGAAGCTGAGATACTGAGACTTATTTGCTGCAGTTTCCCCCATTTCTGGCTTGCTTGGTCCCTTTTTGTGGTTTGGGATTTTTCTTCAAGTAATTAAGACTGGTCAAGGCTGGCCTTAGCAGTGATGACTTCCCTTTGCTACGCAGCCAATCACTTTTGCCTATTTAGAAATAGCAATGAAGGAAATGCTTCCTTCATCAGTCACATGACTGGTTCTAGCCAAACACAATACTCTCATTCGCAATGATAATTTTATTGCCGATTTTCCAAATCATTGAAACAGAGGTGTTTTTTGATACTGTTAGAAATGTTGGGTGGGCTTTTAGTGTCCTTGCCCCACTGGTGGACCTCCTGATGGCACCTGCTTTTTTTGGCCACTGTGTGACACAGAGTGTTGGACTGGATGGGCCACTGACCTGATCCGACATGGCTTCTCTTATGTTCTGATGTTCAGGAAAAGGTCATTGTTTTGACTGAGGCCCGGAGTTAATTTGAAACCCATTGTATTCTGAAACAGGAAAACAAAGAAGAATTCACTGTCCCTGGGGGATTAGACTTTTTAAGTACTTGTGCTAAATGAATTTGAAAAAAAAGATAAGAGAATCATGCTCAGGAATGGTTCTTCTCTGGTCGTATTTCCTGCAGAGGACAGTCTGGAGGGAAGTCCAGAAGTCCTCTCAAATGGAGTGTACAAGAAACAAGGTCAATAACATGGGACTCAGTGAGGAGATGCATTAGTTCCCCATAGAGCCATGCTATGTACAGGAATGCTAGCATGCCTTTTTCTCCTGAAGGCTGCAACCCCTGTTTCACTGATCTATATCAAGGTCTGCCCACATTTGTTTTCAATAGATTTATTGGATTTTCAGGTGAAAAGTAATGGGAAAGGGAAATAGAAGGGAAGGGGAAAGGGTAGGGTACATGAATTAAAATGTTGTGGGATTTCTACTTATACATTGTTCCTTTTGTATTGTCATCAGTATCAGCTGATCTGGTTGACTAGGCAGGTGTCCCGTACCTCCCTCACCGCTCCATGTGTGTCCCTCCCAAAGCTGCATGCTCGGTGGAAGAGGATGACCATCTCAGATAGATGGAGTGTACCATTCTTTGGTCAAGGGTATATGATAGCTGCGCTCCCCTGCTAGAACCTCCAAACAAGCTCAAGGTCTGCACACGTTTATAGTCAGCAGGTGGGGCAAGGCATGTTAAACTAGGCTAATCCCCTTGTGTGTCAGGGACAGGCCAGGTAAATCACTATAGGTAGGGATGATCACCAAGCACCCTGAGACATTGGGAATAATGAAGGATGTGTCCAAAAGAGTTAGTCAGTGGCCCTACAGCAGGGAGTGCTTTGGAAAGAGTACCCTTGGTGCTGAGTGACATCTTTCCAAGCCTAGTAGTGTCTATGGCTGCATCCGGGCCCAGCACTTCCACTAGGCAAACTAGGTGATAGCCTAGGGCGCCAACCATTTGGGGTCACCAAATTGAGTGCACCCATGTGACTTGGTGACATTATCTGTGTGTGGGGGGGATGCCAGAAGTTAGCCTCGCCTAGGGTGCCAGACAGTCTCGGTCTGGCCCTGGGTGCATCAGAGGAAGGAGTTGGGCATCTCTCTTGGCATACGGTGTTCAGGAGATGATAAATCAAGGCTGGCAGAAGACGCTGGCTGAGTCTGGAGTCTGGATGGCTCTGCCCATTAAAGGCAGCCATGATTAGGCTGCCTAGAGCAGCCCTCTCACTTACATGTGCGACCATATTTAATATGAGGGAGACCAGCTTTTCCAAATAAACTAGTGAAACCCAAGCTGTTATCTCATCCCTTCATTTGTGGGGTGCCTGGGGCAAATAAATATTTGAGAATATTTTCCTACGTAACGACGTTTCAGGTTTCTGAAGTGATGGATTCCTCAGAATCTAATTGTAGCGTGTTAGTGCAATTTGTCATAATTTCCATGGCACGGACGTACAATAGCAAATGAGTATTTGGGGACAATGTTGGCTTCGGCGAGCCATGGTTTTTTCGTGGAACATTTAGCAGAGATAAACAACCTTTACAGGACTGAACCCCCATCTGCCGAGCTGCCAGAAATGGTTGTTTATTTTAAATAGTTTGCGTTTCTTCTAATAACAATCTTGGGATATTGCGAGAGCAAACAAATGGCTTAATTAGATGGTTTGGGGATTTCAAATAAGTTAGTAATCATCGGCTAATTAGTCCTCTCGCTAACTTGTTGATTAAATAACCCTGGCGGGGCTTTGCAATGTCATCTGTTTGTCTAAAAACGGTTCTGAGGGCATTGCATGCAACGCTCTTGACGCCTTCCGTTCCTTTCTTCGGTTTGAACAGGAAATTCAGCCAAATAAATACGCATGTCCCAATCAGAGTGCGCTTTCAGTAGGAATGTCAATATTGAACACTGAATAAATACTTTTTCTCGCTGCATTTGCAAAACGATACACAAGGGAGCGCCCCTTTCTTCCCCGCTCTTCTTGCCTCCTCTCTGCCAGCTGGTCCTTTTTTCTAGAGCGATGGCTGGGATCTCTTCCATGCCGTTTTAAGGGAATGGCTTGGGGCAGTGATTGGATCACCACCAGCTCAGCACCAGATATCCCAAACCCAGGGCTCTTTTTTTTAGCAGAAGCTCCTCTGCATATTAAGCCATGCCCCCCTGATGTAGCCAATCCTCCAAGAGCTTAGAGGGCTCTTAGAGAGCCAGTTTGGTGTAGTGGTGAAGTGCGTGGACTCTTATCTGGGAGATTCAGGTTTGATTCCCCGCTCCTCCACTTGCCCCTGCTAGCATGGCCTTGGGTCAGCCATAGCTTTCACAGGAGTTGACCTTGAAAGGGCAGCTGCTGTGAGAGTCCTCTCTGCCCCACCCACCTCACAGGGTGTCTGTTGTGGGGGGAGAAGATATGGAAGATTGTAAGTCACTCTGAGTCTTTGATTCAGAGAGAAGGTATAAATCTGCAATTCTTCTTCTTCTTAGTACAGGGCCTACTGTAAGCTCCAGGATGATTGGCTACATCAGGGAGCATGGCCTAATATGCAGAGGAGCTCCTGCTAGGAAAGGAGCCCCACCTGAACCAAAGGAGAAGGCAATGGCCTATCTGAGTCAGCATTCTGTTTGTTTGTTTGTTTGTTTGTTTATTTATTTATATTTTGACTTATATCCCGCCCTTCCCACCGAAGTGGCTCAGGGCGGCTTACAACATAGTAAACTTACATAAATTTAGCTTAAAAACATTGACATAATAAGGATTAAAACAATAAATTAATAAGACATAAAAACATAAAAACCAGCGGTCTATTAAATGCATTAAATTATTAAATTTCTCAGTATTAGTTAGTTGTTGTAGGCCTGCCGGAAGAGGGCTGTCTTACAGGCCCTGCGGAACTGCCCTAGGTCCCGCAGGGCCCTCACCTCTTCCGGCAGCTTTTGGCTGTTGACAACCTTGTCTAGCCAAATGCCTCTGAGAAGCTGCTAAAGAAGATGGTTAAGAGCTTTCCACTTTGCTCCGTCCCATTTTGTTCTTATGGCTAATAGTCACAGATAGATTGATTCTTCATGAAACAGTTTAATCCCTTTAGATAGCCATTCCAGGGCTTTTTTTTTTTTTGTAGCAGGAACTTCTTTGAATGTTAGATCACACATTCCTGCTGTAACCAATCCGTCAAGAGCTTACAGGGTTCTTAGTACAGGACTACTGTAAATTCCAGGAGGACTGGCTACATCAGGGGTGTGTGGTCTAATATGCAAAGGAGTTCCTGCTACAAAGAAAGTCCTGAGCCATTTCATGACAGAGGTTAGCAGGCCCGGTGCTGGGGTTTCCAGCGCCCCAGTCCAAAACCTGACCCCACCCCCTTTTATTTTAAATTTCCGCGTGTGCATATTGCGTGGCTCAATAACATCACCAGACGTGATGTCATCGGGCCGTGCATGCACGTGGCCCACCCCTATTCTTGGCCCTCTCCTGTTTTGAGCTCCCCCCCCCGGGCACTCTCCTGTTTGGAGCCGGGCTTGGAAAGTCTCCTCAAGGTCGGGAAGAGGCGCCACCTCCCCGACTTTGTGCCCACTGTCTTCGACCTCACCAAGGCTTCAGCGAGGTCAAGGGGAGGGCATAGCAGCAAGCCTCTGCAAGGTTGGGAAGTGGGAAGTTAGCCGCGCTGGCCGTGGTGGGAGAGGGGCCCTGTCCCCTGACTTTGCTGAGGTGGGGGGAGGGCATGAGCGGTGAGGTCAGGGGGAAGGGGGAGGTTGGGGGGGGAGGGCATAGCACCCTGAAGGTTAGCTATACATTAGACTGAATGGGTGGAACCAGTGGCTGGTTCTATTAGACACAAGAAGCTTCAAAAGGTGGGTGATTTCCAGCAGAGCACTACCACAGGGTCAGGGAGTACTGTTTGGTTCTCTTCCCATTCCCACCATTTCCCTGGTCACATCTTTCTCCCATGACACTTTTCCGGCATATGGTATTTTAAAAAAGACTAATGTCTCGGAAAGAAAGAATTCAAATAATTAGGGTGCAGCAGAAGCCCTCAAACAGGCTTGGGACCCAAATGGCTCCACATTGCCTCAAAGGAGGGAAGATGAATAATAGGGTGAGAGGGGTAGAGAAGGCTCTGGGGCCCAAATGTGAGGAGGCTCTGGGAGGCCCAATGACAAATTGAATTTCTAATAGAAGCTGCCGTATTACATTTATTTATTTATATTTATTTATTTATATTTTGGCTTATATCCCGCCCTTCCCACCGAAGTGGCTCAGGGCGGCTTACAACACAATAAACTCACATGAATTCAGCTTAAAACATTAACACAACAAGGGTAAAACCATAATTAATAAGACATAAAAAGATAAAAACCAGCGGTCTATTAAATGCATTTTAGTTCCATCCAAATTTTTTCTCAGTGTCAGTTAGTTGTTGTAGGCCTGCCGGAAGAGGACTGTCTTACAGGCCCTGCGGAACTGCCCTAGGTCCCGCAGGGCCCTCACCTCTTCCGGCAGCTGGTTCCACCAGTAAGGCGCCGTTACCGAGAAGGCCCGATCCCTGGTGGATTTCAGACGGGCCTGGCTGAAATGTCATTCTGGCTAATGTCTTCCAAGCGCAGTGAAGAACATGCCATCAGCCACCTCTTCTGTGTCACCATCACAGAAGCCCCCCCAAAATAAGAAATCCGGGCTTTGAGAGATTACTAGTGCCATCCTAGACAGATAGATTCAGAGGGCAGCCATGTTGGTCTGTAGCAGAAGAGATAGATTTGAGCCCAGTGACCAACAAGCGTTTCAGAGACCGATTCCTCACTCAGGCCCAATGATAAATTGGATTTCTAACAGAAGCTGCTGTATTACCTTCTGGCTAATGTCTCCCAAGTGCAGTGAAGAACATGCCATCAGCCACCTCTTCTGAGTCACCATCACAGAAGCCCTCCAAAAATAAGAAATCTGGGCTTTGAGATATTACTAGTGCCATCCTAGGCAGATAGTTTCAGAGGGTAGCCATGCTGGTCTGTAGCAGAATAGATAAATTGGAGTCCTGTGGCACTTCAGAGACCAACAAGCATTTCAGAGACCGATATCTCACTCCACCCCAAACCTTCTGCTTTCCCCAGCTCAAGCGATCAATTCCCTACCAGTTGCTGCATGGGCACATTTTGACCCATGGCTCCTTCCAGTTTCCCTCACGGCTTCCTGCTCTTGTTTTTTACGGTTCTAGAAGACATGAGGGAAATTGGAGGGAGCCATGGATCACAATGTGCCTCCACAGCAACTGGCGGGGAACTGATCACTTGAGCCGGGGTAAGCAGAAGCCCAGGGGCAGAGCAACTGCTAGAGAAGAATTGGTCAGAGTCTAAGCTTTTGAGATACAAAACCTGCAAGCTTGTACCCTGGAACTCTTGGTGGTCCCTAAAGCATTAGCCCTATGACCAAGGCTCTTTTTCTAGCAGGAGCTCCTCTGCATATTAGGCCACGCCCCCAATGTTGCCAATCCTACAAGAGCTTACAGGACTCTTAGTACAGGGCCTACTGTAAGCTTCAGGAGGATTGGCTACATCAGGGGGTGCGGCCTAATATGCAGAGCAGCTCTTGCTAGAAAAAGAGCCCTGCCCGTGGCATAGAGTGGTAAGCTGCAGTACTGCAGTCCAAGCTCTGCTCATGACCTGAGTTCGATCCTGGGTTCAGGTTCAAGTTTGACTCAGCCTTCCATCCTTCCAAGGTTGGTAAAATGAGTGCCCAACTTGCTGAGGATAAAGTGTAGCTGACTGGGGAAGGCAATGGCACCCTGTAGAAGACTGCCTGAAACCACCCTGTAGAAGACTGCCAAGAAAACGTCATGATGTGATGTCACCCAATGGGTCAGTAATGACCCGGGGCTTGCACAGGGGACTACCTTTACCATAAAAGCATTAGTGGACTCAAAGCTAACTATCCTAAGTAGAGTTACACTCTTCTAAGTCAACTGAAGTCAGTGGCCGTGGAAAGGTATAACCTGTGTAGGACTGTACAACATTTAAACAAAATGCCCAGAAGGATCCAGTCTGTATGACGACTTTTTACATAAGGAATATGTATCAATATGCAAAAATGACTATGCTTTGCAACCTAGGATGTTTGCAAGTTTCTGACAGGCAGTGGGCGACTTGTGTACAGAGAGCGTTTTAGCCATGCACTTTGCATCAGAAAAAAGGCCGGTGCGGGGAAGCTGAATTCAAAAGATGAGCTGAGGCTGACTCAAGTTATTGGTGGTGGTGGTGGGGGGGAGAGAGCGAGGAAGCAAGAAACAGCTGGAGCTGGGCTGGCTTCCAAGGCAAAACATGAATGATTGATGACTACAAGCAAGTCCACATAAGGTCATTTTATTGGAAGGATTTGTTTTAACTCTTTAACAGACACCCTGTATTGATACAGAAAAAGACATCCCGAGGAATGCAATTTATTGCTGATGATGTGGATTTCCAGGTCCAAACGCAGAAGAAGAAGAGAAGAGACTGGATTTAAACCCCATCATTCACTCGAAGTCTCAGACTGGTTTACAATCTCCTTTCCCTTTCCCTCCCCACAACAGACACCCTGCGAGGTAGGTGAGGTTGAGAGAGTAGGCGAAATCAGGGGTTAGTTTGTATAAAAAGAGGCGCCGGAGCTCATTAACAGAACTCATTTGCATAACTTGTTGGCATATGCCACACACCCCTGACATCACCAGAAGGTGGACCTTCTGATGGCACTTGGATTTTTTGGCCACTGTGTGACACAAAGTGTTAGACTGGATGGGCCATTGACCTGATCCAACATGGCTTCTCTTGTGTTCTTAAGATGTACTAAATTATTATCAGCTCAACATCTACCTTAAAATGCTTCTTGAATTATAATTGCCATCATAAAACCTTACTCCCCTCATGTTTTTCAAATGACTTTCTCTTCTGTGGCCACAGTGGCATGGTGAAGATTTCCATCTGTCTGCTGAATATGTTTTGGTGATTTCCCCACTTTTGTGAGGAGAAATAGAAAGTTCGTCAAATCTTAGAGTTCAGCAAAATTCTCACAGGGGGTTTGAACAATGGAGCCCAGAAGCAGGTATTTGTATGTGTGTGCGTGGAGGGGCGAGTTTAAGATAGAAAGAGCACAATAAAATTTAGAGGTTCTGGAGCTCCGCTCCTGTGAGCTCCAGCCCCAAATGAGGCCTGGGCGGTATAATCCTGTTCTCTTTTTTTTCTGCATAGAATACAATTTTCAAAGTGATACTTCATGATGGTCCTTTCATACCTTCTCTTTCTCCCAAGGCAAGAAGATATTCCTTGTTATTCCATTAATAGCGGCTTATTTTCTTTCGAGTGTATCTATTCATCTCATTTGGGAACTTCACCCTCTACCCTGTTCCATTTATTTCAACAGCCTTGGATGAGAGAACAGCCTTGTAGATTGTGCTCCTGGCTGTTTTCTAAGCTGCGCTTTGAGTGGAACTACGCGAAATGGCTGTGCGGAAACCATTGTTAGTTCTGCGTGACCCTTTGGGAGGAGATGAGTTGAGGGTTGATGTTTTCAAGGACAAATGAAGAACACTGGCCTAGGAGCAATGCTTTTTGTATTAGTTACGTGGGCAACATTAGAATTTTCCTCCTCCTCTTTTATAATGAGAACATAAGAGAAGCCATGTTGGATCAGGCCAATGGCCCATTCAGCCCAACACTCTGTGTCACATAAGAACATAAGAGAAGTCATGTTGGATCAGGCCAGTGGCCCATCCAGTCCAACACTCTGTGTCACATAAGAACATAAGAGAAGCCATGTTGGATTAGGCCAATGCTCCATCCAGCCCAACACTCTGTGTCACATAAGAACATAAGAGAAGTCATGTTGGGTCAGGCCAATGGCCCATCCAGCCCAACACTCTGTGTCACATAAGAACATAAGAGAAGCCATGTTGGATCAGGCCAATGACCCATCCAGCCCAACACTCTGTGTCACATAAGAACATAAGAGAAGCCATGTTGGATCAGGCCAATGGCCCATCCAGCCCAACACTCTGTGTCACATAAGAACATAAGAGAAGCCATGTTGGATCAGGCCAATGGCCCATCCAGCCCAACGCTCTGTGTCACATAAGAACATAAGAGAAGCCATGTTGGATCAGGCCAATGGCCATCCAGCCCAACACTCTGTGTCACATAAGAACATAAAAGAAGCCATGTTGGATCAGGCCAATGCTCCATCCAGCCCAACACTCTGTGTCACATAAGAACATAAGAGAAGTCATGTTGGATCAGGCCAGTGGCCATCCAGCCCAACACTCTGTGTCACACAGTGGCCAAAAAACCCAAGTGCCATCAGGAGGTCCAACAGCAGGGTCAGGACACTAGAAGCCCTCCCACTCTGCCCCCCCCCCCAGCACCAAGAATACAGAGCATCACTGCCCTGGACAGAGAGTTACGACAATACACTGTGGCTAGTCAAAAAAGATATTATAATGTAATATATAATAACAAAAAAGATATAGCATTGGAAAAAGTGCAGAAAAGGGCAACTAGAATGATGAAAGGTTTGGAATACTTTCTCTATGAAGGAAGGTTAAAACTCTTGGGACTCTTTAGCTTGGAGAAACGTCGGCTGAGGGGTGACATGATAGAGGTTTAAAAGATTATGCACGGGATAGAGAAGGTAGAGAAATACATACTTTTCTCCTTTTCTCACAATACAAGAACATGTGGCACTCAATGAAATTGCTGAGCAGTCAGGTTAGAATGGATAAAAGGAAGTACTTCTTCACCCAAAGGATGATTAACACATGGAATTCATTGCCACAGGAGGTGGCGGCGGCTATAAACATAGGCAGCTTCAAGAGGGGATTGGCTAAACATATGGAGCAGAGATTCATCAGTGGCTATTAGCCACAGCGTATTGTTGGAACTCTCTGTCTGAGGCAGTGATGCTCTGTATTCTTAGTGCTTGGGAGGGACAACAGTGGGAGGGCTTCTAGTGTCCTGGCCCCACTGATGGACCTCCTGACAGCACCTGGTTTTTTTGGGCCACTGTGTGATGCAGAGCGTTGGGCTGGATGATCCAACATGGCTTCTCTTATGTTCTTATTCCCTATATTTATATCCTTCTCCTCCTTCAAGAGCTCAAAGTAGTTGACACTGACAGGATTATCCAATTTCCCCCCCTCACAAGCATCATGTTAGTTTAGGGTGAAAGAGTTTGTGTCTAGCCAAGGGTCACCTCGTATGTGCCCTAGTCAAATTCTAACTCAGTCTCCTATAATCACCTCCTCCTATTGTCCCAGATCTGGGGAGAGGGGGAAGATTATAGATAGATAGATAGATAGATAGATAGATAGATAGATAGATAGATAGATAGATAGATAGATAGATAGATAAATTTATTGTCATTGTTCTCAAAAAAGAAAACGAGAGCAACGAAATGAGGTGCTCTTCCACAAACATACCAACACATCAACACCCACAAAAGGACATATACATAGAACATTTAAATGCATCTAAAAACACATAACCATTCATAACCCTGCATTTAGCTTAACCACGGCACTTGGGTAGAAGCTGCCCTTGAATCTATTTGTCTTAGCCTTCAGCACTCTATATCGCCTACCTGACGGTAAAATCTCAAATAGCAAGTGGCCCGGATGTGAAGGGTCCCTTAAGATCATTATTGCCCCTGGGGAGAGGGGCAATATTATGCCCCAGACAATAATCTTTCTAAGGTGTGGAGTCTCGTGAGCAAAAATTCTGCTTTGTGAGATGGTGCTATTAAAGTTGTGAACTACTGCATAAATTAGCTCGCTTTGGGGCCATTTTTCCTGCGCTAAGACAAAAATGTGTGTGCTGGAGGCTAAAAAAATGTGAACTAGCTCACACTGACACCTTAGAGGGAACGCTGGTCCCAGATTATAATCCATTTCTTTTCTCCTTCAGAATTTACTGGATAATACTAACGATCACGCCTATTCCTAGCTGCCTTTTTAGTTCTACGTCACCTTAAGATTCATTTCTTGTACACACATGGGGATGGGCGCAAACTGGATGACCGAACCACAAACTGAATCAAACCAGGAGGTTCATTTGCAAACTGAACCGGTTTGTAGTGTGTTGACCCGCAAACCCCATTGAAAGCAACCACAACCCCTTTAAATGAAAGGGGAAAAGCGAAAGAAAGAAAGAAAGAAAGAAAGAAAGAAAGAAAGAAAGAAAGAAAGAAAGAAAGAAAGAAAGAAAGAAAGAAAGAAAGGAAAAGGAAAAGGAAAAGGAAAAGGAAAAGGAAAAGGAAAAGGAAAAGGAAAAGGAAAAAAAAAGCTGAATGGGAGGAAGCAGGGGCTGCCCACTGCTCAGTTGTTTTTGTGGGTTTTGCAGGGAACAGAAATCAGGGGTTTAAAGGGACTCGGAGTCCCTTTAAACCCCTGCTTTCTGCTCTGTTCTCAAATGGCCATGACCCACAAGGAACTGCTTTAAAAGCCTGTGGAGGTTCATGGTGGTACACCTGTTGTGAAGTTTAGTTTGCAGAATGGCTATGAATGGTTATTTGTTTTAGGGCTATGCAGGGCTATGAATGGTTATTTGTTTTAGATGTAGGCTAAATGTAGGGTTATGAATGGTTATTTGTTTTAGATGTATTTAAATGGTTTATGTATATGTCTTTTCTTTAGTGTTGATGTGTTGGTATGTTTGTGGAAGAGCACCTCATTTCGTTGCTCTCATTTTCCTTTTTTGAGAACAATGACAATAAATTTATCTATCTATCTATCTAGAACACAAACAGGGCAAAATTTGTGACAAATTTGGCTTTGTTGTTCAGTTCACGGCCATCCCTAGTTTAAAAAAAAAACGAGAGAGCCCACATTCTAGATTTTTTACATTTTTTTTCTTTTTTGTGGGAAGGGTCCCAAGATGCACTGCTAGTACTTTCAGCATCACAGCAAAGAAAACACCCTTTATCCCTGGCGGTCTGTTCCATCAGTACTACAGCAAAAGTGGAACAACAGAAGTGGAGGTAGTGGTATATGTCAAGGATAAAGTGAGATTTTTGAAGAGTGGATTCCTCTTGGTCTGGTTAAAATGTAGGTTAGTGAAACCTTGCCCAAAGCCAGCATCTGTCAGAGCAGATTTGTTCTGAGGGGGGGGGGGAGGAGGGAACCCTAAAGAGAAGAATGACAGAAATGGCTTATCTACAGCCAGCTCATACCAGATTCTGATGGTGTCTGTGGGCACAACCTCAAGGGAAGGCCCAGCCTTAGACACCCCTCTGAAATACAAAGGGACTCTGCCAGAGTTAAAGGGATCAGGTGACACTGCCTGGGCTTTCATTCCACTGTCCTTGAGAAGGGTCAGTTTTGAAAAAAATAGCTACCTTTGTTTTCCTCAGTCATGAGGAACCATCATCATAGTTGCTGCGAGTTTATTCATTACAATTGTGTGGATAACAAATGAGAACCCACACGCAACAAGCAGAAGTAGCCATTCTGTTCCCCTAACTTTGATTCTGTGAGGAAAAGACCCCTTTCCCCCAAAAACATAAGTCACAAGCAAGGTTGCCAGGGCGCCTGGAGAAGTGGGCTTGCTCCCGTCTGGCCAGAGAGTGCGGGCAAAGCTACCCAGAGGCATAACGGGACTTGTGTGTGTATCTAGATACAAGTTGTGCGGGCATTCCAACCTGGTATAGAGCATTTGCCCACCCACGGATATTTCCCCGTTGCTGCACGGGCCAGCCAGGGAGTGGAAGAGATCTGCGCCGCCACGGAGCTATCCGGGCAATATTGTTTTGTAGTGCTGGACATGGAACCCACCGTGTTAAGCCAACACCACGCGCAGCCATCTTCCCAGCAGGCTGGACTTCATTCCTTCATGGTATAACGCTCACGTACACACCTCAAGTCACCCTCAGCCCACAAGCAACCCGTTTAGCCCATGAATGGAATAACAGCTCAACTATTGATGCTCTTTGTCTAGCAAAACACTGGGCAGAGGCCCCCTGCCCGAGAGATCAAAGAGTAAGAGGGAGAACATTTCCTGACACATCCAAGTCTTTGATCTATACCGGGGAGACCTAGGTGCATATGTGATTCCCTATTGTCACCTCTTCAAACAATCCCATGCCCCCAACTATTTCCATTCTGATACCTGTGGAGCCGTCCCAGACCCTGGCGCCACCTGGAAGTTTCTAGGATGCCCAGGACAGAGGTGAAGCTCATTGGTCAGAGCAAACACCCAATCAGGTGTCATCGAGGAACACACCATTGGTTCTGATGGTGCCCAGCCTTCTTGGTCATCACAGAACCTCCCCATCTCTCCTCCCCGTCACCGCCTACCCCCTAAGGGGTCAAAGGAGTCCTTATAACCTCTGACCCTACTCCACTCGTGTGTGCTTCTATCAGTATCCCGCATCCCGCTGTATAGATCCATCCCCGATTCCTGATCAGTTTTGGGTCCTCCCCCATCCCCTCAACTGTCGCCAAGGGAGCCTTCCTTGAAGACTACGATGGTAAATATCACCCTGTCAGTGTATCCGTCTATGTTCCCCTATCGATCTATCTATGTTTCTTAGACCTGTGTGAATGTGTGATTGAATTGCATTTTATCTTGTGTGAAGGAACTATATTATTCCAATAAAGCACAAATGGTTTTTGTCAAATTAGAGTCCTTTCATTGAGCATTTACTCTCTGGACGGTCGAGCCTGGTATACATTGGTAAAAGATCCCTGTTTGAGCCAGGTGCCCACCTGACTAATTCCCCAACCTCGTTTTGGGGGCATTTGGCTTAACAATTCCTCCCCTCATCCTCTACTTCTCTCAGTGTCTCTCTCTCTTCCATCCCTCTATTACTTTCCATCTTTCTCTGTTACTCTTCCCCATGTCCATTATCACTTCTTTTCTTTTTCTTTTGCCTCCCGCATCTGATCACTCCCACTTTCTGCACTAGCAATGGTGATTCACTTGGCAGTATTTGCAGATGGTTCCACACTTGACTCTTAGATAGGTGATATTGGCCACATTTATCTTAGACACCTTCCTTTCATTAAGAATACTTAAAATATAAACTTTAAATGACATTGTAAGCAACTTTGAGTTCCCCTTGGAGAGAAAATTGGGATTTAACTAAAATAAATGTTTGGGAGACTGGGTCACAAAAGTGAACATGGAAGTTTTGCATCAATTAAATTTCCCAAATCTGAGTTCAGATCCTAATATTTTTGCACATTTAAAGGGATTTTTTGTAGCAGGAACTCCTTTCCATATTAGGCCACATAGCGCTGATGTAGCCAGTCCTCCTGAGTTTACAGTAGGCCCTGTACTAACAGCCCTGTAAGCTCCAGGAGGATTGGCTACATCAGGGAGGTGTGGCCTAATATGCAAAGGAGTTCCTGCTACAAAAAAAGCTCTGGCACATTTTACCCTTTCTTCAGTTTAAACACACAGGAACATGACTGTTCTTGTTTTGAATGTACACAGAGGTGAATTATGCATGTCTACGTTCAGGACTTTTTGGGAGCAGGAACACACAGGAACACAGTTCCGGCTGGCTTGGCATCAGGGGGCGTGGCCTAATATGCAAATGAGTTCCTACTGGGCTTTTTCTACCAAAAAACAATAGCGTGAAACAATAGCGATGTCAGGGGCTGTGGCCTAATATGCAAATGAGTTCCTGCTGGGGGGTTTCTACAAAGAAAGCCTTGTCTATGCTCATCCATCCCTTGTTGATAAGGTGGATTCATTTCAGATCTTGAACTAATTCTTAAAAAGTTTGAGAGAAGGCAAAGGAAATATAGGTATCTGAGAGGATCTGACAGAAGCAAAAGCTGTCAGTAGCATGCATATTACGTATGAACTGGATGGTCAAATTGTGGTAGGGCGAAGGAGGTGGGAGAAGTAGTCAAAATGACAACAGTAACTGTGGGCTTGTGCCTTCCACAGTGATTTTTATGGGCGCGACAGAAAAGGGTTTGAAGAGTAATGCTCCAAAATAAGGTAATTGTTTCTGATGACTTCTAGTGAAAAGCTCTTAAAGAGGGGAGGGCATAGAGCTTTTTCTCTCCTCAGACTGCAAACTAAGAACGAGCCATTAGCTCTCATCTTGAGGGATTTGCCGGAGCGATCTAACAGTAATTCTATTATATTCCCCTAATTCCCTAGGAGAGATAACTTGTACCATCCAAAGGCCTCTTGTTTTTTGTTGACTGTTTACCAGCCCTTCTGTAAAGGGCTAGAAGTCTCTTGAGACAGACAGACCTCTACACTGTACATCCTGGGAACTGAATGAAGTTGTTGAGCAGGGGCCAAAGTTTTGAGGAACTCTTGGCTCTGTCCAATTCTTTTCGCCCCATAACAGCTTTCATCACTAACCACTCTCTGTTCCTCACCACAATCAGTATGTTGTCTAAACAGGCTATTATTTTGAGCCCCGGCTCACAGAAGGCTGGTACCATGGAGCTGACAAGAGGCCAAATGGTAGTTTGGAGCCCTGCCAAAAGATCCCCTTCCCAGCAATGCTGAGAGGAACCTCTGACATTCTTTTCCTTGTCGGAGAGAGGCTTCCTTCTGGTCTCATCTCAGTAGCCAATCATCTTGCAACAAGATGTCTCTTAGGAGATGGTGAGTGCCAATTTACAAGGTCTGTTATTAGTATAGTATTCAAGCATTCAGTTCTCACTGATTTATTCTCTTGTTATTTTGAACATTGCTGCAAAATGTCGCTCTCCTCGGGGAGTTTGTACCATGGCCCTTTTCATAAAGATCGGCCTCTTTCCTTAAATCGGAGTCTTGTTTGCATTTTAGGGAAAGTTCAGGCATACATGTACAGAACTTGATTTCTCTGTGTTTGGGATGAGTGGTAAAGCTGCAGTACTGCAGTTGGAGTCTTCTGCTCATGACCTGAGTTTGATCCCAGCGGAAGCTGGTTCAGGTAGCTGGTTCCAGGTTGACTCAGCCTTCCATCCTTCCGAGGTCGGTAAAATGAGTCCCCAGCTTGCTGGGGGGAAAGTGTAGATGACTGGGGAAGGCAATGGCAAGCCACCCCATAAAAAAAGTCTGCTGTGGAAATGCTGTGAAAGCAATGTCACCCCATAGTCGAAAAATGACTGGTGCTTGGACATGCCTGACCTATAAGGAGAGACCAACTGGCCTCCAAGGAAGGGGGGGGAGGACAGTTGGTCTCTCTTTATCGGTCAGGCATATCTTTTGAAAGGAAATGTGCATGCTTTTAAATTACCTTGGCTTGGAAGTGAATGAAGGGGATAAATCACAACAAAGGGACTCTGAAAAGACCTGGGGGAAAGCAGATTGAAGGGCCGGATCTACCTATTTTTTGAGTGGGGGCAAAACTAAAAAATGGTGCCGCCACTCAAAAAAGTTGTGGGGGCATACCTGCCCACCATTGAAGGTGCCCCCCACCAATGTTCCCTTTAAGCTGTGGAGTCTTGTGGGTAAAAATTCTACTTATCTTAAACTTTAAAATAAAGGTTTTAAAATCATAGCCAGAAGTTTGATAAAAACTTTAAAAGATATAAAAATCACCAAGAAAATAGAAGAGGTAGAGAGGAAGAGCTACTGGCATTAAAGTTATAGAACAAAGCAGTAGACAAGTGCACCTTTAAGACCAACTAAGATTTATTTAGAATGTAAGCTTTCGTGTGCTCTTAAGCAGACTTCATCAGACAAAATGGGAATGGCAAGCAGCAATGCTTAATATAAGTGGGCAGTGTAGAATCATGGGAATGTTTTTAGCAGATTAAAAGAATCACAAATAGGGATCTGTGTTTGTTAGTGTAGGACCAAACAGGGTTGAAAAAACATTGGAGAGTGATAAAAAAACCAGACTGCTGTCGTAGGTGCGGGTGCCATAAATCTAGGTAACATTTTGGCTTTGTTAGTTTAAATAGTTTAAATGGCATTAAAGTTGTGAGCTACTGTGTAAATTAGTGTGTTCTGGGGTCCTCCTTCCTGAGCTAAGACAAAAATGTGTGAGCTGGAGGCTAAAAATCTGTGAGCTAGCTCACGCTAACTCAGCTTAGAGGGAACACTGCCCCCCCCCCCCCCCCCCCCCAACAGGCAAAGCACACTCCCACTCCCAGTCTGGCTCTTCAGCCAGTCCAAGCAGTCCTCACTCACCTTTGTACTTGCCTTAAACTTTAAAATAAAGGTTTTAAAATCATAGCCAGAAGTCTGATAAAAACTTTAAAAGATATAAAAATCAACAAGAAAATAGAAGAGGTAGAGAGGAAGATAAAAATTCAATTCCAAAGCATAGAAGGGAATTAACAAAAGATTGACTGTGAATTAAAATAAAATTCTGAAATAGCTGAGGACTTGAAAGAGCAATCAAAGAGAATACAGAGAGAGCAGGTAGGTTGGAAGCTGCATTCAGGATATTGGAGAATGATTCTGGACATCAAGCAAAGAAAGTAAAAACAAACTTAAATTACTTAGGTGACCTTTACTGGATAGATGGGCTGCAACTTTCATGAAGATATTAAAACTGATACTGCATTTTGCACAGGTAAGAGAGGTTTCTCAAAACAAATAAAGGAATACCTAAATACCCAAGGAACATATGGGTGAAATTTTATAAAACTGGAGTTAGGGGCCAGATCTTTGAGGTATTTCACAATTATTCTGAAGTGGAAATACAGGGAAAGGTGGGTCAAAGTTTTTCCTGACATTTCTGCTTGGGAAGTGTTCTAAAGAGGAACAGCTTGCAATTTTTGAATAAAAGATTCGTTAAGGAAGGGACAATATAGATTGGGCTTTCTTTTTAAGATGACAGTCACAGTCAAATCAATAGAGGTAGAAAAGAAGTAACTGCTGACATTAGAAACTCTATGAAGGTAATAGCAGATGCACTGAACGAATCTGGAACTGTGGAATGTTTGGGGAATCTATTAAGAGGGTCTGTTGAGCAACAGTAGAGATGTTCAATATCCTCAAAATACAGATTGGTTTAGAATAGTGACTGATGGCACAGTCTCCTTTGAAGAACACAAGAACATAAGGGGTTTCCTTATCAATAGTCCACCTAGTCCAGCATCTTACCTCACACAGTAGCTAACCAGTTCCTTTGGATGGTCAATAAGAGGGCTTTGAGACTGAGGCCTCGCCTTGATGTGGCCTGCTGACTCTGGATTCAGAGGATCAGTGCCTCTGAATTCGGAGGTTGCTCTCAGTCACCATGGCTAGCAGTCATTGATAGACTTATCCTCTATGTACCTCTCTAATGCCCCTTGAAAGCTGTTTATGCCTGTGGGCATCACTTCATCTTCTGGAAGTGAATGCCACATTTTAATCACTCTCTATGTAAAGTGGGCATATCTCCAGGATGGAAAACCACCGCCTTCCTAAGATTGCCCTGTGTGGCGAACTTTCCACCAGCCATCGAAATAGAGGGGCACCAAAGAAGAGGTTCAAGGACTCCTTGAAGAAATCCCTTGGTACCTGTTGCATTAACCATCACCAGTGGTCTGACCTGGCCTCAGATCACAAAGCATGGAGGCATACCATCCACCAGGCTGTCTCTTCCTTTGAGAACGCACGCATAGCTGGTCTTGAGGACAAAAGGAGATCAAGGAAGAATCGTACTGCTGCAGCACCAACCCCAAATCAGACTTTTTCCTGCAGCCACTGTGGCCGGACCTGCCTGTCCCACATTGGTCTTGTCAGCCACCAGCGAGCCTGCAGCAGACGTGGACTACTGCACCTTTCTTAAATCTTCATTCGCGAAGTCAAGCCGAGAGAGATGTAAAGTGGTATTTCTTTTTGTATGCCCTGAACCTACTACCTATCCATTTCCTTGGATGCCCTCAAGTTGTAGTATTTGAGAGAGGGAGAAAAATGTATCTTTGATAACTCTCTCTCTATCCCAGGGGTGGAATTCTAGCAGGAGCTCATTTCCATATTAAGCCACACACCCCTGTTGTAGGCAATACTCCCGGAGGTTACAAAAAAGAGCCTTGTACGCTCTTGGAGCTCCTGCTAGAAATCCACCCCTGCATCACCCCATGAGTAATTTTACAAATCTCTACTATGTCCTTCCTTAGTTCTCTTTTCTAAACTGAAGAGTCCCAGAGTTTTCTGCCTTTCCTCACAGGGAAGGTACACTATTCTTAATAATAGTGTATGTGTAATTTAACTTATCAGTCAATGTAAATGAGCTAAATAGCCCTCATCAAAGAAATGTGCAGGAGACACATTTTAAAGAAGAACATGTAAAATACTTATCCACAGTTTATAAGGCCAAATTATGCATGCTACCTCTCCAAATAAAATGTGAACAGTGCTGACTACACTTAGCAATGAAGCATGGGTGAATATTGAATTCATAATTAAAAATTCAGAAGGCAGATATGTTGTCATAAAGGGTTGGATAAAGAAGCTTGAAATTACACTGGCTTCTGTTTATGCTCCCTGTCATGCTAAAAAAAACTTCAAACAACTAATTGAGGTACTTGAAGACCAGGAGAAGACTGAGTTATTGCTTGCAATTTTAATTCTACCATTGATTGAATTCTACTAATGAATGTTTAGTTATTAGTTTCTACTAATAACTTAGACCACAAAACTGGTGATCATGGGAACTTTTGTGTATAGACATATAATTTCTCAGCAAGTTTATTGGAGTAAGCAGGGCTTTTTTTGTAGCAGGAACTCCTTTGCATATTAGGCTACACACCCCTGATATAGCCAATCCTCCAAGAGTTTACAGACCTCTTAGTACAGGACCTACTGTAAGTTCCAGAAGGATTGGC
>NC_083231.1:14073708-14285659 GCF_032191835.1 Heteronotia binoei
ATGTAATGTCACCCCATGGGTCGGTAACAACTCGGTGCTTGCACAGGGGACTACTTTTACCATTAACACACAGAATTCAGCTTTGTTTGGGGCGGAATCTAGATTGTGCGATGCAGAATTTTAATTGTAACTGGAAGACTATCGGCACTCTTTATATACTGTAAGGTTCCATTGTAAGCTAACAGCAGCTGAATATATATATATTTGAAAATCTGAGATGAATTTGTGCAAACAGCCGCAGACAGCAGGAGCAACAAAAACAAGAGACTGTCTGAACAAGTTAGAATACAGCAGTTTGATGGATCGATATTCTGCATGCAGGGACAGCTTCAAAGGCAAGGAAACCGTGGCTCATCATGATGAATATTAGCAGTGACACAGTGAGTGGTCAAATGGTGAAGGGTGAAAAAACCCAGCTGAGGAAGCAAGGGACAGAGCGGGCTGCCGCTTTATCAGAACAAAACCACCGATGCAGATTATTGCACAATAAAACCAGGGTGGGACCCGCCATAAATTTTATGGTGATGTTTACGAGATCGATGCACTGTTAAGCTGCACATCTCAGAAAATGGATGCCTGGCGAGATTGCCTTCTGTTAATGAACACAGTGCGTATGATTCCCCACCGCTGTGGCATTGCAATATAATAGACAAGCTCCATGTGTTTTGAGGACAGAGGAAGGACTTAAGAAGGAGAAGGATGGAACTCTTACTTGGGAAATCTGTCCATTTGCCAACACACCCTCTGCCAAATGAAACATATTTTTGTCCCGCCATGTTTCTTCAGGCTCAACCCAAGCTGGGAACAGAATGCCTCACTCCCATGGGCATTCGGTTCATAACCAGGGCTTTTTTTGTAGCAGGAACTCCTTTGCATATTAGGCCACACACCCCTGATGTAGCCAATCCTCCAAGAGCTTACAGGGCTCTTAGTTCGGGGCCTTCTGTAAGCTCCCGGAGGATTGGCTACATCGGGGTGTGTGTGGACTAATATGCAAAGGAGTTCCTGCTACAAAAAAAGAAAGCCCTGTTCATAAGGGTAGCATCCAGATGAATGGTAGGAACATACATTTCTCCACATACAAATAGGTCTGAATTGAGATTTGGGATTGACAGAATGTCTTCTGATGTCACAAGTGCACATGGGCCTCCCCAAATGATGGCAAAGCTGTGCTCTTCTCATTTTTGGTTCATGTGAAAAGGAGGAGAACATTCATCCATGTCAAAGGCTGGGAATTCTCAACCCCTCTGTCATGGGTACTGGGGACCCTGCAGAAGAAGCCGAGCCTGCAGAAGAAACTGTGCCCCTGCCACCTGCACCAGCGCCCCTGCCTCCTGCTGGAGAAGATCCAAGCCCCCCTGCCTCACCCTCTCGGGTGGCTCGTGTGCGTGACCGCCTTCGTCAGGACCTCAGGGATCGGAGGAGGGCAGCACGCTCACGAGCAAGACGCTCCCTGAGCCCTGAGTTTTGAAAGGATTCTGGCCCTTCTAGGAGTGAGGATGCTTGAGTCTCAGCAGGATCCTGGCTGCCTCTCTGAGCCAGCAATTAGCCCAAATGGGCAACAGACAGCAGAGGGCTATATAGCTGTGGGCTTTGGGAGGAGGCTTTGTGGAAGCAACTAGTTACTTACCTGACGTTCTAGCATCCACTTTGGCTTTTGACTTTGGCTTCTGGACCCCCTGACTTTGGCTTTGACTTCTGGACCCCCTGACTTCGGCTTCTGAACCTCTGACCTGTGATACCTGGACTGTGATTCGGTTTTGGTGCCTTGGACCCTCTTTGCTCACCAGCTACAGACCTTGGACTACCCCTGGACTTTGCCTGACCCGGCCCCAGCCCGTGACACCCTCTCAGTTACAACCCTTTATGTGTTCAGATTTCCATACACGCACAAGGGGTTGTTTTGCAGGAAAAAAGGTGCCTGAGCTCATTAGCAAAATTCATTTGCATACACCACACACCCCTGACATCACTGGAAGGCGTACTAAATTAGATCAGCTCAGCATCTACCTTAAAATGCTTCTTGAATTAGAAATGTCATCATAAAACCTTAGTCCCATCATATGTTTTAAATGACTTTCTCCTGCGTGGCCACAGTGGCATGAGGAAGTGGCATGAGATTTCCATCTGTCTGCTTTTGTGGGGAGAATATTAACAAAGTTTGCCAAATCTTAGAGTTCAGCAAAATTCTCACAGGGGGTTGAACAATGGAGCCCCAAAGCAAGTTTCTTTTTTGGGGGGGGGAGGGTGGGGGGGGATAAGAAAGAAAGAGCGCAATAAAATTTAGAGCGCCGCTCCTGTGAGTTCCTGCCAAAAATGAGGCTTGTTGAGTGCTTCCTTTGTTTTTATATATATTTCACAACAATGAATGCTTCATGTAAGCAACAGATTACTGATTGCAAGATTATCTACTATACATTTCCATGTACTGAGGCAATTTTCCCTCTCAGAAAAGGAAATGCCACACATGACGGTTCATTAGGATTGCCAAGTCCAATTCAAGAAATATCTGGGGACTTTGGGGGTGGAGCCAGGAGACATGGGGGTGGAGCCAGGAACAAGGGTGTGACAAGCATAATTGAACTCCAAGGGAGCTCTGGCCATCACATTTAAAGGGACAGCACACTTTTTAAAATGTCTTCCTTCCATAGGAAATAATGAAGGATAGGGGCACCTTCTTTTGGGGCTCATAGAATTGGACCTGCTGGTCCAATCATTTTAAAACTTGGGGGGGGTACTTTGGGGGAGACGCACTAGATACTATACTGAAAATTTGGTGCCTCTACCTCAAAAAACAGCTCCCCCAGAGCCCCCGAAACCTCCAGATCAATTCCCCATTATACCCTATGAGAATCGATCTCCACACAGGGAATAATGAAGTGCTCAGCAGACATTCCTCCCCCCCCCATTTCTGGTGACTGAAGTGAGGGATTGGCCTGTCTACTCAAAGTACAAAGTAACACCTACACCACATCCCAAGAGGAAGCCTTTCAATTGGAGCCTGAAGCCTCCGGAGGTGGAAAGTCACATGGGGGCTGTGGGGGCGGGGCTTCCCCCCAGGGGCCAGCTGACTGGGGGTGGGAAGGAGCCTAGGAAAGCGGAAGAACCCCCGCTGGGACCAGGGGATTGGCGAGCCTACGGTTTATGTTCAGATAATCACCAGTAGTTTTCCATAGGGCTTGTTCAAAGAGAGGGGCTGTGCCAACTAAGCCCAAGGTACGAAAGGAAAGGTGAAGCAAAGTCAAGGATTTGTATTCCTTTGGGTTTTGCTGATGCCCTATTTTCACTTTATGCTGCATATCAGTCAACTTCTTACCCATTTGGAGCCCCTCGTTTCTTTGGAACCTGAAACAAATAATTGGAGAGAAGGTCAATTTTTTTTTTTTTAAAAAGAAACTTGAAAGCAGCAAAGAAAAGATCCCCACCCCAGAAATGTAAGAGGGCAACCCTGAAAGTCAGATTTCCTCAGATAGTTAGGGAGGCTCAGTGGAGACTCTTCCCTCATTCAGACCCCGTTTTGATTCATAATTAGAATCCCAAAGTGGGGTTCTTTTTATAGAAATAGAACTGAGGGCCATAGGGTTGCCAAGTCCAATTCAAGAAATATCTGGGGGGCTTTGGGGGTGGAGCCAGGAGCAAGGGTGTGACAAGCATAATTGAACTCCAAAGGGAGTTCTGGCCATCACATTTAAACGGACCACGCACCTTTTTAAATGCCTTCCTTCCAAAGAAAATAATGAAGAATAGGGGCACCTGCTTTTGGGACTCATAGAATTGGACCCCCTGGTGCAATCTTTTTGAAACCTGGGAGATATCTTGGGGAGCAGTACCAGATGCTATACTGAAAATTTGGTGCCTCTACCTCAAAAAACAGCCCCCCCAGAGCCCCAGATACGCGCAGATCAATTCTCATTATTTCCTATGGGAATAAGTCTGCATAGGGAATAATAGAGTTCCCAGCAGATCTTTCCCTTCCCTCCCCTTGCTTTCTGATGACCCTGAAGCGGGGGAGGGCCTCCAAACCAGGGGATCCCCTGCCCCCACCTGAGGATTGGCAACCCAAGAGGGCCATATGAGGTTGCCAACCTTGATGTGAGGCCTGGATATCTTTATTACAATTGATCTCCAGTCTCCAGAGTCAGTTTGGTGTAGTGGTTAACTGCGCAGACTCTTATCTGGGAGAACCAGGTTTGATTCCCCACTCCTCCACTTGCAGCTGCTGGAATGGCCTTGGGACATCCATAGCTCTTGTGGGAGCTGTCCTTGAAAAGGCAGCCACTATAAGAGCTCTCTCAGCCCCACCTACCTCCCAGGGTGTCTGTTATGGAGGGGGGGGGAAGGTAAAGGAGATTGTGACCACTCTGAGACTCTAAGATTCAGAGTATAGGGCGGGATATAAATCCAATATCATCATCGTCTTCTTCTTCCCTGGGGAAAACGGCTGCTTTGCAGGGTGGACTCTATGGCCTTGTATAATGATGAAGCCCCTCCCCTCTCAAAACTCTGCCATCCTCAGACTGCACCCCCAGAATCTCCAGGTATTTCTCCCCCCCAAGATGGCAATCCTAGGTTTCATCGGAACAGCAATAGACTGGGGATGGGACCTTTAACCCTTAAACCAGTAGACAAGTTGCTCCTTTAAGACCAAGTAAGTTTTATTCAGAATGGAATTTTTGTATGCTCTAAGCAGACAAAACGAGAATGGGAATGTTTTTTGCAGATTAAAAAAAAAATCACAAATTAGGGGTCTGCATTTGTTAGTTAATGTTGTTAACTGGGCTGAAAAATTATCCAGTGTTGTTTTTATCGCCCTCCAATGTTGTTTCAGCCCTGCTTTGTTCTAACGCTAACGTTCCCATGATTCCACATACCAACTCGCTGCCCACTTATATTAAGAACTGCTGCTTGCCATTCCAATTTTGTCTGATGAAGTCTGCTTAGAGCAGGGGTGGGGAACCATTTTTTCTGCCAAGGGCCATATGGATATTTATAACGTCATTCACGGGCCATAAAAAATTATCAAAAACCAGTACTCCACTGAGGGATTGAGGCCGGTAAAATTAATGCAAATAATTGTTTTTCTATTTGAAGTCATGTGGGGAGAGCCTAATCTGGCACACCCCCCCCCCCCCTAGCCATCCACCCTAGGCAAATGCATAGGTCCAGAGCTTTTTTTAAAAAGCCCAGCAGGAACTCAATAGTTTATTAGACCACATCCCCTAATATTAGCATATTAGGTCACACAGTCATTAGCATACTAGGCCACACCCTCTGGGATAATCAATAGGGTTGCCAAGTCCAATTTAAGAAATATCTGGGGACTTTGGGGGTGGAGCCAGGAGACTTTGGGGGTGGAGCCAGGAGACATTAGGGGCAGAGCCAAGATCAAGGGTGTGACAAGCATAATTGAACTCCAAAGGGAGTTCTGGCCATCACATTTAAAGGGACGGCACACCTTTTCAATGCCTTCCTTCCATAGGAAATAATGAAGGATAGGGGCACCTTCTTTTGGGGCTCATAGAATTGGACCCCCTGGTCCAATCTTTTTGAAACTTGGGGGGTATTTTGGGGATAGGCACTAGATGCTATACTGAAAATTTGGTGCCTCTACCTCACAAAACAGGCCCCCCCAGAGCCCCAGATACCCACAGATCAATTCTCCCATTATTTTCTATAAGAATAAATCTCCAAAGGGAATAATACAGTTCCCAGCAGACATTTCCCTCCCCTCCCCCCGCTTTCTGATGACCCTAAAGCGGGGGGAGGGCCTCCAAACCGGAGGATCCCCTGCTCCCACCTGGGAATTGGCAACCCTAATAATCAAGCGCAAACTGAACTGGGACAGTAACTTTTCCAGGCCCTGCAGCAATTCTGGCCGGCCAACCAGGCCCCAGGAAGGTTGCCGTACAGTACATCTGGGCTCTGTGATCCCTGCCTGGCCCTGGGGAGGCTGCTGCACAGCGCAGCTGGGCCCCAAGGTCCTCACTGGCCAGCCAGGCCCCAGGGTGGCTGCCACATGGCTCAGTTTGGTCCAGCAATCCCGAGGGCCACAACAAGTGACCTCGAGGGCCATATATGGCCCTTGGGATGGAGGTTCCCCACCCCTGGCTTAGAGCATACAAAAACTTACACTCTGAATAAAACTTAGTTGGTCTTAAAGGTGCCACTTGTCTGTTGCTTTGTACTACTGCTTCAGGCCAACACAGCTGCCCACTTGGATCTACCTTTCTCTGGGGGCCATTTCCCCAATCAGCCTCTCCTAGGGTTACCAAAAATCCTGGAGGCAATAGAAGCTTAATATATGCCAGTCGGTAACTGAAGCTTTTCATGACATGAAGGTAGATAACATCCCATTAACCTGGTATTGATGACAGAGCATTTCTTCTCCAGGCAGCTGACAACCCTAACCACAGTTGCTTTCCCTCTTTTCCCTGTTACCTGTGGTGGGGGGGGGGGGGGGTGCGAAGCAAGTTAGAGAGGGGAAAAAATGGATTAAAAACAGAAAAAGGAGGAAATGAAGTCTTCTGATTTCACTGGTGTTACAGAGAATACAATGAAGGCGTTTCAATTTATTGGATTTATATCCCGCCCTCCACTCCGAAGAGTCTCAGAGCGGCTCACAATCTCCTTTATCTTCCTCCCCCACAACAGACACCCTGTGAGGTGGGTGGGGCTGGAGAGGGCTCTCACAGCAGCTGCCCTTTCAAGGACAACCTCTGCCAGAGCTATGGCTGACCCAAGGCCATTCCAGCAGGTGCAAGTGGAGGAGTGGGGAATCAAACCCGGTTCTCCCAGATAAGAGTCCGCACACTTAACCACTACACCAAACTTAAACTACACCAAAATTAAAACAGGAGACTAAACCTCTCTCTGTCACTCAGGCGACCACCATTCAACCTTCAGAGACAGAGTAGCACCAGGATCTTTTCTGACAGGCTTTCAAGGATTCCCACATCCAGGGCAGGAAGGACTGACGGTTTTTACTAGGCTAGGGAGACACATGTATTAGGGCTTGCGGGGGAGGGGAGAAACAGTAAAAGCAAAAGGTTGTAAGCCACATACCACCTTCTGTGGTCAAAAAGCGGGACAGAAAAATCCATCAAACCGCCCAAGCAACTGAACATCAGCACAGCACAGCAAATGGCTAAGGCTGAACCCTCCTTCCTTCCTTTCCTTTCTTGCTTGTGCTTTTTCCATAAAAGGGATTGTTCAGAAGTGGTGCCTCCCGCCTGTCTAAAGCGAAACTGTCTGTTTCCTTTGGCAGCAGGTGTAACCAATACTCCCTCTAAGCTGTGGAGCCCAGTGAGCAAACATTCTACTTTGGGAGCTCCTGGCATCGAAGTTGTGAGCGCCTGCATCAGTTCCCCGTCTGATTTTTTCCGACTCTTTTGTGGGAACTTGGGAGAAAAGGTGTCCAGATCATTTTAGACTCTGTGATCTCTCCCCTGAGTCCCTAGCAGTGATGGAACTGAGGGATGCGAAAGAACTTCTGCGCCTGAGGTTGGTTGAGCTGGAACTGAGATCTGCTAGAGCTCGTCTTTCTGCGCACATTTTCTTAGGGAAGCAAGCCGAAGTACTGTCCCCAGCCAGGTATCTTTTCAACATCACTATCCCAAAACATCGGATAGCTTTCTCAAAAGCACGACTCAACGCACTTTTCTCTTCGGTGCTTTTGGGACGTTACGCTGGGTGCCCATATCTGGAAAGATTGTGCCCCTGCAATTGCAATGAGGTCGAAACAACTCTCCACGTCGTTTTGCGGTGCCCTAATTACAAGGACTTGAGGGCAAGATTAATCTCTCCAATTCTCGGGTCCTTGGCGGGCAGGCCGGAGGATGAGCAGATTGCCTTCCTCCTGTCTGACACTCATTCTGATGTTTCATCTAAGATTGCCCGTTTCTGTTATGTTGCTCAGTTGGAAAGGAGGGAAATTGGGAATGTAAATCTTGGTTATGAGTTTTAACAATATGTGCAATAGTTGGCTTGAGGAATTTTGTGTAAGAGGTGATGGGTTTGTTTTTATGATTTTGTTTTTGTTTGTATTAAACTGGTCGGATGACCGTGAATAAAGTACTACTACTACTACATCAGTTAGTTTGCTCTGGGGGCCATTTTTCCTGAGCGAAGGAAAAAAATGTGTGAGCCAGAGCCTAAAAGACTGTGAGCTGGCTCACACTAGCTCAGCTTAGAGGAAACACTGTGTGTAACTACTAGGGTTCCCAGTTCTGGGTTGGGAAATTCCTGGAGATTTGGCAGTGGCATTCGGGGAGGATGGAGTTGGGAGGGGAGAGGGGCATCAGTGGGATAGAACGCAATAGAGTCCACCCTCCAAAGAAGCCATTTTCTCTAGGTAAACCCTTTTCTGTATGCACACATGAAGCTGCCTTCTACTGAACCAGTCCATCAGTCCCTCAAGGTCAGTAGTGTCCATTCAGACTGGTAGCAGCTCTCTGGGGTCTCAGGTGGAGGTCTTTCCCATCATCTGCTGGCTGGTCCTTTGCTGAGCAATCGGGTTACAACAGATAAAAGGAAGTACTTCTTCACCCAAAGTGTGACTAACATGTGGAATTCACTGCCACAGGAGGTGGTGGCGGCCACAAGCATAGCCACCTTCAAGAGGGGGTTAGATAAAAATATGGAGCAGAGGTTCATCAGTGGCTATTAGCCACGGCTTATCGTTGGAACTTTCTGTCTGGGGCGGTGATGCTCTGTATTCTTGTGCTGGGGGGGGGCACAGTGTAAGGGCTTCTAGCCCCATTGGTAGACCTCTTGATGGGACTTGGGTTTTTTGGCCACTGTGTGACACAGAGTATTGGACTGGATGGGCCATTGCCCTGATCCAACATGGCTTCTCTTATGTTCTTATGTGACACAAAGTGTTGGACTGGATGGGCCATTGGCCTGATCCAACATGGCTTCTCTGATGTTCTTATGTGACACAGAGTGATGGACTGGATGGGCCATTGGCCTGATCCAACATGGCTTCTCTTATGTTCTTCTGTTAATTGGAGATGCCAGAGATTAAATTTGGGAACTTCTGCATGCCAAGCAGAGCCCCTACCGCTTACCCACAGCTGCTTCCCTAAAGAGTCTCAGTTCTAATTCTGGGAGCTTTTCAGGCCTCACTAGGGTTGCCAATCCCCAGGTGGGGGCAGGGGATCCCCTGGTTTGGAGGCCCTCCCCCCGCTTCAGGGTCGTCAGAAAGCGGGGGGGAGGGGAGGGAAATGTCTTCTGGGAACTCTATTATTCCCTATGCAGACTTATTCCCATAGGAAATAATGAGAATTGATCTGCGCGTATTCCCTATGGAGAATACGCGTATTCCCTATGGAGATTTATTCCCAGATAAAATCATGGAGAATTGATCTGCGGGTATCTGGGGCTCTTGGGGGGCTGTTTTTTGGGGTAGAGGCACCACATTTTCAGTATAGCATCTAGTGCCTCTCCCCAAAATACCCTCCAAGTTTCAAAAATATTGAACCCCCAAAGAAAGTGACCCTATCCTTCATTATTTCCTATGGAAGGAAGGAATTGAAAAGAATTGAAAAGATGTGCCATCCCTCTAAATGTGATGGCCAGAACTCCCTTTGGAGTTCATTATGCTTGTCACAGCCTTGATCTTGGCTCCACCCCTAATGTCTCCTGGCTCCACCTCCAAAGTCTCCTGGCTCCACCCCCATAGTCCCCAGATATTTCTTGAATTGGACTTGGCAACCCTAGGCCCCACATGGGAGTTTGTTTATATAGTTACAAAATTCAGTTCTTTTGGGGGGCCGGAGCGCACAGGAGCAGAGCTCTGCCTAGGCTGGCCAGGGCTCTGGTTGGCAAGCTGGGGAAGGCATGGGGAGGCATCTTGAAATGCTTCCCTGATCACTTCAGCCTTCTCCAGTGTACCCACTGTGGTGGGCACATTGGGGAAGGCATGGGAGAGCTCCTGCCGGGCTTTTTCTACAAACAGACAAACAAACAAAAAGCCCTGACAAAATTTGTGTTCTGCCTTTCTGCCCTTCCAAGGACCACTACCAAGCAACTAACAATTTAAAACATACACAACAATTTAAAACATACACATTTTTAAAAGCATTAACCTCACGCTCCCAAACAGACCATTGACGCAATAAAAAATAAAGTTAAAATACATACCAAATGCATTAAAAACAGCTATAAAAACCTGGGCCAGGAAGGAAAGATTACTGAGGGAATGTCAAAGAAACAAACAAACAAAAATCTTCACCCATTGGAGGACAATGGCAATAGAAGGTGATAGAAGAAGAATTTCCTTGGAGAGTTCCAGAGCTTTGGAGTGATAACTAGGGATGGGCATAAATCGGCTAATGAACTAAATGAATTTTGGTCTGTTAGTGGTAAGCAAAGCAATATTTGTGAACTGAAGAACCACCAGAAATGTCCACAACTTTTGATGTAGTCCTTGGTAGATTTTGGTGATTCATAAACCCTGCTTTCTGCTCTTCATTTAAAAAAAAAGATGAGTGGCATGGACTACCCCTCCCTGTCAACTGTTTGAATGGCTCTGAGCCATTTAAACCCTGCTTTCTGCTCCCCACAAAAAAGCTATGGGAAGCAGAAGGCAGGGGTTGAAACTTTAAATGGCCCACAAACCAATATGAACCGATTTTGTTCACCAACCAGCATATCGGCTGGTGGTTCAGTTCGTGGTTCAGCCACAAATGAGGAGCCCAACTGCAAAAATGTGGTTTGTGCCCATCTGTAGCCATAAACAAGAAAGTGCTCTCCTATGTTGCCTCCTGCCTAATATTAGAGGGCAACCCTATGTGTAACCCAATCATCATATGAGATGGAGGAATCATTCAGACTAGGGCTGCGTGAGAATATGAATTATCCTAAGCATTGTTCACTGTTTCACTAAACACCTACCACTGATAGTACAGCAAGCAATAGACAATGACAGCTTACCACCTGTAGATCCTGCCGGCACCTTCAGATTCAAGAAGCTGCCCATGCCAAATTTGGGACTCTGCCCACCACCCACACTCCGTATGAACTTAACCCTAATTCCTAAAATTTCAACTCAACAGGATGTCTCTCTCCCTGTTGAGCTGAAAGTTCTGATTAAAGGGGATTTATAATATAGTGGGTTCAATGCAAGGAGGAGACACGGTTGCAGTGATCATAGCTCTCTTTATTAGTTACAGCAAAAAACAAGATCTGGAGCTGACTGTGGCTCAGATCATGAGCTACTCATTGCAACATTCAGGCTTAAACTGAAGAAAACTGGGGAAACCATTAGGCCATTCAGGTTTAACCTTGAAGAAGTAGAATTGCAGTTTTATACCCTGCCCTTGTCTCTTAATCAGAGACTCAGAGCGGCTTACCATCTCCTATATCTTCTCCCCCCACAACAGACACCCTGTGAGGTGGGTGGGGCTAAGAGAGCTCTACCAGCAACTGTCCTTTCAAGGACAACCTCTGCCAGAGCTATGGCTGACCCAAGGCGATTCCAGCAGCTGCAAGTGGAGGAGTGAGGAATCAAACCCAGTTCTCCCAGTTAAGAGTCCGCACCTTTAACCACGGCACCAAATTGGCTCTCTAAGCAGCATCAAACTGGCTCTCTAAACAGCTCTCTAAACAGGTCGCATCCCTTATGAATATACAGTGGAGGTGAAGGAAAGGTTTAAGGAACTAGAGTTGATAGACAGAGTGCCAGAAGAACTATGGACGGAGGTCCGTGACATTGTACAGAAGGCAGCCATCAGCACCATCCCCAAGAAAAAGAAATACTCGAAAGCAAAGTGGCTGTGATGAGGCTTTACAAACAGCTGAGGAATTTATTTATTTAATTAATTTATATCCCACCCTTCCCAACAAGTGGCTCAGGGCGGCTCACAACATAAGAAATTGACATAAATAGGATATAAGCATAAAAACAGTTAAGATGATTAATACATTTAAATTTAAAACATTAAGCCATTTAAAACAATAAACCATTTAAAACATTAGGGCAGCAGACATCTAGTATAACTACACTCAGTTTCTTGTACCAGCTAGTCATAGGCCAGCTGGAAGAGGGTTGTCTTACAGGCCCTGCGGAACTGGGCGAGGTCCCGCAGGGCCCTCACCTCTTCCGGCAGCTGGTTCCACCAGGAGGGGGCCGTAACAGAAAAGGCCCGGTCCCTTGTAGATTTTAAGCGGGCTTCTTTTGGCCCGGGGATAACTAGGAGGTTTTGCGTTCCCGATCTCAGTACTCTCTGGGGCACATGTAGGGAGAGACGGTCCTTCAGGTAGGCAGGTCCTAGGCCATATAGGGCTTTAAAGGTAATAACCAGCACCTTGTACCGGACTCGGTATGAATGGCTGAACTAGAAGACTGCCTAATTGGGCTAAAAGGACCAACTATATACTATCCTGGGTTCCCACGCTAGGATGCCATTGGATCATTTGAACCAGCAGGGGGGCTCTGGTTGAACCTGAGCAGCAGAGATTTGGATCCTACTGTCCATTGTTCAAGAGTCCCCAAGATCAGTCCTTAAGGCTCCAATGAGCCAGGCAGGACCACGGGTAAAGAGCATCCACATCCACAACAGGATTTATTATCTATTTTAACTATTTAAAAACATAGCTCTGTCGCTGGCATCCGTGCGATAAACACATAGTTGAGGTTTCTTTGAAAAGTCATATAATGATTGGAAAGCTGCCAGTTTCGGGCCATCGTTTCAATGGAATCATTCAATTAAAAACTGTATACGTGAAGTTCATCTTCATTCAATTTCACTGTGGTTGCCAAAGTAATTAAACTCATTTTCTGTTTCTTGAAAGATGTTCCAGTGACGACTTGGAAACTTAAGCTCGACACAGCATGGGAGAGATTGTTTTGGACAAGCTTCTCTCCAGGTATTTTCCGGCACAATCGTTTCTTGGGGAGGCGTCAAATGTGACAACGGAGATCTTTAGAAATTCAAGCCTTTACTAGCTGAAGGACAGCTTCTTCGTAAGGACTCCAGTATGCCCTTTGCAGTACTTGGCAAGCCAGAACAACTATGTATTCGCAAATAAAGAAAATATGAAAAAAACCCTCTTTTGTATTGTTTCTGTTTCTTATACAAACCTCATTATACAGAGGCAATCTAATTCTGTGTACAAAAACAACTGACGTCAAGCAAAATGTCTCACTGCATTCTTATCAGGCCCAAGCAATCCTAAAAGAACATAAGAGAAGCCATGTTGGATCAGGCCAATGACCCATCCAGTTCAACACTCTGAGTCACATAAGAACATAAGAAAAGCCATGTTGGATCAGGCCAATGGCCCATCCAGTCCAACACTCTGTGTCGCATAAGAACATAAGAGAAGCCATGTTGGATCAGGCCAGTGGCCCATCCAGTCCAACACTCTGTGTCACATAAGAACATAAGAGAAGCCATGTTGGATCAGGCCAATGACCCATCCAGTTCAACACTTTGTGTCACACAGTGGCCAAAAAAAGCAAGTGCCATCCGGAGGTCCATCAGTGGGGCTAGAAGCCCTACCACTGTGCCTCCCACACCAAGCACCAAGAATACAGTGCATCACTGCCCCAGACAGAGAGTTCCAACAATAGGCTGTGGCTAATAGCCACTGATGGACCTCTGCTCCACATGCTTATCCAATCCCCTCTTGAAGCCACCTATGCTTGTAGCTGCCACCACCTCCTGTGGCAGTGAATTCCATGTGTTAATCACTCTTTGGGTGAAGAAGTACTTCCTTTTATCCGTTCTAACCAGATTGCTCAGCAATTTCATCGAATGCACACAAGTTCTTGTATTGTGAGGAAGGGAGAAAAGTACTTCTTTCTCTACCTTCTCCATCCCATGTGTAATCTTGTAAACCTCTATCATGTCACCCCGCAGTCGACGTTTCTCCAAGCTAAAGAGCCCCAAGCGTTTTAACCTTTCTTCATAGGGAAAGTGTTCCAACCTTTTAATCATTCTAGTTGCCCTTTTCTGCACTTTTTCCAATGCTATAATATCTTTTTTGAGGTGCGGTGACCAGAATTGTACACAGTACTCCAAATGAGGCCACACCATCAATTTATATAGTGGCATTATGATACTGGTGTCAGACCCCAGAGTCAAGGAACATGCAGAGGATAGCTTCAGACATTTATTCCAAGCATCTTTAAGGAAATACAAGAAGTTGCTGAAACTGGGGTTCCAGCCTGAAGGCACCAGCTATATACTCTTGGTTGGCCGTTACCAATTCAAGCAAAGCGCGGTAAATAATAGCGAGTACATTTGGCGGGCTTTCTATTCCCCTTTTCCACCCCCCATTAGTCCAGGTGTTCTATCTACTAGCTTCTCCATCTCCTCCAGCGTGACCTTGGTTGCCATGTTAACTCGCTTCTAAGATAACAATTTGGGGATGTGTCTACTAGCCAAAAGCGAAAACAAAGTGAAGCAGCAATTATGTATTTCAGATTGGAATGCAGACAGTTTCACTCGTCAGTTACAAAAGTGTTCAGGGTTACTGATATACATTGTCTGGGTAGTTTATGGCAAGAGGATACAGTGTGGGGTAGACTCTTGACAACTGCCTGATTTGTTTTCAATTCCCTTTCTAATAATTCCCAGCATAGGCTAGCCTTTTTTATTGCAATTGCACACTGTCTCGACATTTTTAGTGAGTTATCTACCACAACTCCGAGATCTCTCTCTTGGTCAGTCCCTGCCAGTTCACACCCCATCAACTTGTATTTATAGCTAGGATTTTTGTGCATTACTTTACACTTGGTCACATTGAACCTCATCTGCCACATTGACGCCCACTCGCACAGCCTCGATAGATCCCTTTGGAGTGCCTCACAATCTTCTCTGGTTCTCACCACACTGAATAATTTAGTGTCATCTGCACACTTAACCACTTCACTGCTTACTCCCACTGCTTACTGAACAAGTTAAAAAGCATGGGACCCAGTATTGAGCCCTGCGGCACTCCACTGCTTATCATTCTCCACTGCGAAAATTGCCTATTTATATTTACTCCTATTAGCCAGTTTTTGATCCAGGGAGGTTGCCACATGGCTCAGTTTGGCCCAGCAATCCCTGAAGGCCACACCAAGTGACGGAGGTACCCCACCCCTGAACTAGAACCTCTTTCCTTTTCACTGATAGCTCCCACACTATTATGGTTGACAGGCCTCCTGCTATGGTGGGAAACCGCCTGCAAAGAACCCTGTCTTCCTGCCGCTGCTCCAAGAAAACTCACAGATTGTCACTGGGCTGATGATGACATCAGCCCTTTCTAGGGATTGGCAGAAACTCTATGGTTTTAGGTTACGTTGACACTGACAGCACACCCCCATGCCTCCGGACTCCCACCAGCTGCCAGATTACGCTCGGCAACCTACATTCTATATAAGTGGGGGCTTCTGTATCCTACAACTCTTCTCAACCCTCCTTCAGCCTAAGGAGTCTTCCTCCAATTTAAGTAGCTCTTCCTTAAAGGACTAGGGAGCCCCGTGGCGCAGAATGGTAAAGCTGCAGCACTGCAGTCCAAGCTCTCTGCTCACAACCCTGTGGAAGCTGGGCTCAGGTAGCCGGCTCAAGGTTGACTCAGCCTTTCATCCTTCCGAGGTCGGTAAAATGAGTCCCCAGCTTGCTGGGGGTGGGGAGGGAAGTGTAGATGACAGGAGAAGGCAATGGCAAACCACTCTGTAAAAAGTCTGCCATGAAAATGTCATGATGCGACATCACCCCAGAGTTGGAAATGACTGGTGCTTGCATAGGGGACGACCTTTACCTTTTCCTTAAAGGAATGGCATGGCTTTTCCCAGTGCTCCTGGTCTCTAGAACTCTGCTGCTGTTCCAGGGCACGCCAGCTTCTCCTTAGGGCACAGCAGGAACTGAACCATATTACTGGACTTCTGGGTGGCAGGAAGTTGCCCCCCTATCAGCTGGCCTTGATGTATGTGCGACTGGACCCCATTATGTAGGAAACCACCTTCTGCCAAGCCTCAAATCCACACTGATTTTCATTTTCTCCTGTTTTGGATATATCATGAAGGACAACATTTCTCATCCATGGAGCAGCTGTAGCCAAACCCACTTGCCGACATCCATTTTGGATTGACACCACAGCCGTTAAGGCCAGATGTGAATTGACACTTGCAAAACAGTAAGTGGAGGCACCCTAAAACACAGCCACAAGGGCAGTAATGAAATAGCCTCACTTATTCTCAAGAGAGAGCAGGGGTGGTTTTGTAGAAAAATAGGTGGTGGAGCTCATTAGCATCTCATTAGCGAATGCCACCCCTCCACCAGCCAAAAGCAACCCGATGCAAGAAAGGAGAGCCCCGGGTGAGCGAGGCCTGCTTGAGCTGGCTAGAGATCCAGCCAGCCCAAGCAGGCCTCACTCACCTGAGGCTCTCCTTGCCCTCCCACCCCCCAGTCAAAAGGCCAGCAAGTCACCTGCCACCCAAAATCACATAAGAAGTGGAGAAAGGGTGGTGCAGGCTTCTCCAGGGGTTAATGAGGGCACCTGGGGGTATGGTAAAGTTTCTAGTGGCTGTCTGCTCTCCTAATCCGGGGATTGTTATGCAACTGCACCTTCTATTCAATGGACAAAGTAGGTGGGGAGGAGGAGGGGGAACACTCAGAAAGGTACAGGAGCTGTGCTCCTTTGAGCTCCTGCTGAATTCAAGGCCTGAGAGAGAGTGTTTGGTAAAAGACATCCCTCTTTGACCAGTGATTTTCCTGCCCCCCAAAGCCCAAGCCCTCCAAAACCCAAGCATTGACTTGGAAAAAATTCACAAACACGTGGCTCTATTCTATTCTAGTTTGCATCTTCTGAGTCCCTCTAACTCCCGCTACCGGATCTAATTATTTTGTTGTAGTTCGAGACATTAACTTGTCAGGCTGTTGGGGAGGGGGAGGCAGATACGGCCCGATACAAATTGTTATAAATGACACTCTATTTCACCGTTCCAATAATAAACACACCGTAGTGGCACGACAAAGGTGATAATTACACGTTTGTCATGTAATTTCTCAAAGGCTCTGAAGAGGCGACGGCAAGGCAAATCAACACTAATGTGTATGCACGGCGCACGAAAGGGAGGAGGGAGGCAGGCGAATAAGCTTCGTAAGGCGAACCCAACGTGAAGGTGAACCCTTACTGCAGCCTCCTCTTCCTGTTCCCTTGGTAGTGTGTGCAAGGTCACCATCTTGTGCCTGCTTTGCACAAGCAGTGCCAAAAAGATGAAAAGAGAGTAGGGCTGACAACTCCAGGTTGGAGAAATACCTGAGAATTGGGGGTGGTGCCTAGAAATGGCAGAGTTCGGGCATAGGAGGGAGATTGGTGAGGATGCGGAGCCATAGACTAGGGCTTTACTAATGGAAAGAAGCAGGGGTGGAATTCTAGCAGGAGCACCTTTGCACATTAGGCCACACACCCCTGATGTAGCCAATTTTCCAAGAGCTTACAAAAGCTAGTAAGCTCTTGGAGGATTGGTTACATCAGGAGTGTGTGGCCTAATGTGCAAAGGAGCTCCTGCTAGAATTCTACTCCTGGAAAGAAGTAGTTGAAAGAAGTTTTATGGAGAAATTGGAGATTGGTGCCTTTGCTTATTGACTTCTGTACAATATTCAATAAGATGCATTTCACTTTTCTTCAGGAGAGCCAGTTTGGTGTAGTGGTTAAGTGTACGGACCCTTATCTGGGAGAACCGGGTTTGATTCCCCACTCCTCCACTTGCACCTGCTAGCATGGCCTTGGGTCAGCCATAACTCTGGCAGAGGTTGTCCTTGAAAGGGCAGCTGTTGTGAGAGCCCTCTCCAGCCCCACCCACCTCACAGGGTGTCTGTTGTGGGGGAGGAAGGTAAAGGAGATTGTGAGCCGCTCTGAGACTCTTCGGAGTGGAGGGCGGGATATAAATCCAATATCTTCTTATCTTCTTCTTTATCTGAAGTGTCTGAAGAGTTTATGTTCAGGAAGCCTTGTCTCATTCGGTTATTACATGGAATCAAATGTTATATGAAAAAGCCACCTTCAGAAATCAATTATATGGACCGTTTCCTTTATAAAACATAGAAATCAATTATATGGTCTCTTTTCTCAACGAAAAGAAAAAAAGGAAAAGAATTGCTACTGTTTATTCCTAGTAAGGTTTTTGAATATGTGGTGTATGATGTAAGATGTTGATGGAGATGAATATTACATGATAATACACAAAAAGAACATATCAATATTTTTGGAAGAAGCATTTATTGCAATCAATTGTACAATTTATTCTAATCAGCATCTTTTATCATGGTTATTTTTCTTATTGTTGAATAGACTAGGCATGGGCATGAACCGAACCATGAAGCAAAATTCACTACGAATTTTGCCCTGCTTGTAGTTTGTGAAGAGAAGTTCATGACGGATCTACCATCACGAACTTCTGCGAACTTTTAAAACAGTTGGTAGTAATTTGTTTAAAAGTTTCAAGGGACTGCACAAGACAGCCCCTAACATCTGAGCGGCAGGGAGAAAGCTACTCCTCATTCTTCAGCTGTTTTTCAGGCTTTCTGCAAACCACTGTGACCCCTGCCTTTCAATGTTGGACGTAGATTCAGATTTGCATTAGAGCATGGACAGAGTGCCAAAATAGAATTGCACTAATCTTGATTATAGAACTCATATGCACTAACCTGCCTTAACAAAGTATTATATATATGTTCAAAGTATTATATTTGCAGTATTATATTTGCCAACTCTCTTTACGATCTTCTTTAGCATGATGCTTCAAAGAGCCGCAGTAGATCTAGATGATGACGATGGTGTCTACATCCGCTATCGCACCGATGGCAGCCTGTTCAACCTGAGGCGACTAAAGGCCCACTCCAAGACAATGGAAAAACTCATCCGAGAGCTACTGTTTGCTGATGATGCTGCACTCGTCTCCCACTCGGTATCAGCTCTGCAGCATATGATGTCCTGCTTTGCAGAGGCTGCCAAGCTATTCGGCCTAGAAGTTAGTCTGAAGAAGACAGAAGTTCTCCACCAGCCTGCACCCCAGGAAGATTATCACCCTCCCTGCATCACTGTGGGTGAATCAGTTCTGAAGACAGTCCAGCAGTTCAGCTACCTGGGGTGCATCATCTCCTCAGATGCCAAGATCGACAAGGAGATTGACAACAGGCTGGCAAAGGCAAACTGTGCATTTGGCCGACTGCACAAAAGAGTGTGGAGCAACAAGCATCTGAAAAAAGGCACAAAGATCAATGTTTACAAAGCGGTTGTGATGACAACCCTCATCTACGGCTCCGAATCGTGGGTTTTATACCGTCATCACCTGCGACTTCTCGAGCGCTTTCATCAGCGCTGCCTTCGCACCATCCTCAACATCCACTGGAGTGACTTTGTGACCAACACTGAAGTCCTCAAGCAGGCGGAGGTTACCAGTATCGAGGCACTGCTGCTGAAGACGCAGCTGCGCTGGGCAGGGCATATCTCTAGGATGGAAAACCACCGCCTTCCCAAGATTGCCCTGTATGGCGAACTCTCCACCGGCCATCGAAATAGAGGGGCACCAAAGAAGAGGTACAAGGACTCCTTGAAGAAATCCCTTGGCACCTGTCGCATCAACCATCACCAGTGGTCTGACCTAGCCTCAGATCGCAAAGCATGGAGACACACCATCCACCAGGCTGTCCTCTTCCTTTGAGAACGCACGCATAGCTGGTCTTGAGGACAAAAGGAGACTGAGGAAGAATCGCACTGCTACAGCACCAACCCTAAATCAGACTTTTCCCTGCAGCCACTGTGGCCGGACCTGCCTGTCCCGCATTGGTCTTGTCAGCCACCAGCGAGCCTGCAGCAGACGTGGACTATTGCACCCTTCTTAAATCTTTGTTCGCGAAGCCAAGCCGAGAGAGAGAGAGAGATTATATTTGCTGAGCTTGCCTTAAAGTATTATAGTGCCTTTTTTATTATTTTGGTTCCAAAGTCCTAACGAAGAACAGTGGGCTACTATTAGAATATTTGCTAAGCATGTTAGATATGAGGGAAGTCTCTTCTTTAGCAGAGACTTGTTATCTTCATTTTGTTCTGTAAACATCTTTCAGGGGAAAGTAAGCTATCTTTTCTACCTCCAGGAGTCTCCGGGATCCTATCTCTAGAAGAAGGTCAAATCCCCCTGTTACAGCAGAAGCTCTGCTCTTACTCATCCTGGAATTGGGCCAGGAGGCCTACACTGGAGTCGAACAGGGAAGGGGGAGAAACCGCAGATATGAAGTATGGGGAAGTGGGACATGGGGGTTCAGATTAGTGACCCCCGGGTGATATCTATCCATCTCTCGCTTCTAAGTTGGGATATGGGACCTATTTGACCAATGAATGTAATCAGAATGTCAAAGGTGAAGACCGGTGTAGCCAATCTGTAAGTTGGCCTTTGTTTACGGAAAGGTATAAGATTTTGTGGCTATGGGGAAGAATTTCGAAGGAGAACGGAGGAGGGGGTGAAGGGTTTGTTTCCCCTTCCCACATTCAATGTGGAAAAAAAAAAACGATAAAAGAAATCTGCACATTAACTCTTCTGTGCCTCTGTCATTTGGAAAGTCCCTTGATTAGAAAGAAGGGGGCTTCATCCATTTGCTACATCAATGAGGTTTGAGGGGCTATGAACCATGAATCAGTTCAGTTAATGAACAAACCTCCTGGTTCGGTTCATGGTTCAGTTCATGGTTTGGCCACCACCCATGAACTGAACTGCATTTTCCTGGTTCATGCCATCCCTACCATAGACTCCACACTCCAAAATAGCTATTTCCTCCTCTCCCTTCTCCTCCTTTTGTCAAGCAAACCAGAATGACCTGTTTCTCACTGACAGGTCAGATCTTCTTGAGATCATATTTTTCACAGACCTGGCATTGAGTATCATCAAAATCAAAGTAGAACCACTTAACAGAGCCTCCCCACCCACATTTTGAGAGATAGGCTGAACCAGCATGGTGGCCAGGCCTCCCAATGAGTTCCAGGAATTATTTCTTTTGGATTTAAGTGCTGGCCTTTAAAGATGAAAGCCTTCTGAATTCTTTGTAACCTCTTATTTCCTCTCAGATGCCTGGATCCAACCATTCTATTCCTGGCGTCGCTGTACTTTAGGGTGGGGAAAAACCTGGATATTTTGGTGGGTGGAGCCTGGGGAGGGTGGGGTTTGAAGAAGAAAAAGATGAAGATGATGATGATATTGGATTTATATCCCACCCTCCACTCCAAAACTCAGAATGGATCACAATCTCCTTTCTCTTCCTCCCCCACAACAGACACCTTGTGAAGTGGGTGGGGCTGAGAGAGCTCTCACAGCAGCTGCCCTTTCAAGGACAACTCTGCCAGACCCAAGGTTGACCCAGACTCAAGGCTGACCCAAGGCCATTCCAGCAGGTGCAAGCAGAAGAGCGGGAATCAAACCCAGTTCTCCCAGAGAAGAGTCTGCACACTTGACCACTACACCAAACTGGCACTTGAGGTGAAGAGAGACCTCAGCCATAGAATCCACCCTCCACAGCAGCCATTTTCTCCTGGGGATTGATTGTAATAGCAGGGGATCTCCAAACCCCCTCCAAGGCTGGTAATAAGAGGGGTTGGGCTAGGCTGAGAAAATATGAAGGGGTAAGATTGCTTTTTTCTGCAAGTGCACAGAAAGAATAGGGAAGCTTCCTCCCCTATCTTTCCTCACTCCATCTATCGGCTTGCATAGCTATGACTCTGCAGAGATCCCACAACCCCCGGGAATAATCTTTCTGGGGTCCGGAAGAGGTTGCAAGGGTGGAGAGGCACACTGGGAAACTGTGTGCATATTCAGTGCACAAAGATTTGCAGCTATGCCTTATTCCTTGATTAATCCCAGGAGAAGGAAGGACTGACGGTTATAGACAGAAATGTCTTTTCCATTGAAAGCAATGATGAATGACTTACAATTAACTCATCTGAACATGTGTGACCACGTTGCTAAGGAGTCTGAACCAAATGATATAGCCCAATTTGTAATTGAAAAACATTTTACAACCTGGAAATGGCATGGCTTTTTATTCTTAAAAAGGTAAAAGTAGTCCCCTGTGCAAGCACCGAGTCATTACCGACCCATGGGGTGATGTCACATCGTGACGTTTTCTTGGCAGTCTTTTTGTTATGGGGTGGTTTGCCATTGCCTTCCCCAGTCATCTGCAATTTCCCCCCAGCAAGCTGGGTTCTCATTTTATCAACCTCCGAGGGATGGAAGGCTGAGTCAACCTTGAGACAGCAACCTGAACCCAGTTTCCGCCGGGATCAAACTCAGGTTGAATACGTGTTTGACACCCTGCGTTAGAACATGTAAAAAAAAAATAAATCAGGATCTAGTTGGAACTCTACATGAAATTTACTGATTTAGGGCACTGTTGTCCTTGGGATTAATCGAAGGAATTGAATCTAGTGTTTCTTTTGCCTTTAAGTGATTTTATGTACCATGTGGATCTGTTGCAATATTCCAATCCAGGTAGGGAACCCTTGTGCAAAAGGCTGAAGCTGTTTTCTGCATCCACGACTGCAAGACCTTGGGAAGGTTGACAGGAGGACACTGGAAATGAAACTGCAGCTAACAGTCATTACGGAAGAGGTTTCGATACGGTTGCTGGAGGTACGCTGGTGGCCTGGGAAGGGGAGAGGGAGTTGCTGACGGATAAGGGCATCACACCTCTGTTCATGCAAGTTCAATTTCATTTACATAATGAACAGAAAAATGAAGCAGAACGTGTCAAAGGGATCCATCACAGTGGCAGGAGCAACCTCCTTGTCAGTTGACTTTACCGGAGATCACAGAATCAGTTAGGGAATCACAGCTCCGGTATCGTTGCGGGGGGTTTCTCTCTGCAGAATGAACGAGTCTGCCACAAGGAGAGGCAGTGCGCATATCTACATCATGTGGATACTTGCTGTGCCCAGTGAAGAGAACAATTTCAAGGCATGGTAATTAACATCCCAAAAGAATAAATCCCACACAGTATTGTGGCCTGCAAGAGTCCCATCCAATGGTCTGTTTGGTCACTGTTGTGTATGTGGACTCATGCTTACGAAGACTGAAGAAGAAGACTGCCGATTTATACCCTGCCCTTCTCTCTGAATCAGAGACTCTGAGTGGCTTACAATCTCCTATATCTTCTCCCCCCCACAACAGACACCCTGTGAGGTGGGTGGAGCTGAGAGCGTGCTCACAGAACCTGCCCTTTCAAGGACAACTCATGCAATAGCTATGGCTAACCCAAGGCCATTCCAGCGGCTACAAGTGGAGGAGTGGGGAATCAAACCTGGTTCTCCCAGATAAGAGGCCGCACACTTAACCACTATACCAAACTGACTCTCTTATGTTCCTTTACCAGTGTTCCTGCCTGGCTCATCGGAGCCTTAAGGACTGAGCTTGGGGAATCTAGAACATTGGCAGCAGTATCCAAATCCTTGCTGCCCTGGTCCAATCAGAAGCCCCCTGCTGGTTCAAACGATCCAATGGCATCCTAGCGCAGGAATCCAGGACTGTATATAGTTGGCTCCAGGCCTCGGATTAAGTGGGAGCTCACAGGAGCACAGCTCCTGAACCTTTCTGAGGGGTTCCCCTTCCTCTTTCCCACCTTGTCCATTGAATAGTAGGTGCAGCTGCATAACAATCCCTGGATGAGCTTCACCACCTATTTTTCTACAAAACGATCCTTGGTTGGCCCCATTGGCCCAATTCAGCAGTCTTGTCCTTCAGCTAGGGTTGTCAAATCCAATTCAAGAAATATCTGGGAACTTTGGGGTGGAGCCAGGAGACTTTGGGGGTGGAGTCAGGAGACATTGGGGGAGAGCAAAGATCAAGGCTGTGACAAGCATAATTGAACTCCAAAGGGAGTTCTGGCCATCACATTTAAAGGGACGGCACACCTTTTCCATTCCTTCCTTTTATAGGAAATAATGAAGGATAGGGGCACCTTCTTTTGGGGCTCATAGAATTGGACCCCCTGGTCCAACCTTTTTGAAACTTGGGGGGTACTTTGAGGAGAGGCACTAGATGCTATACTGAAAATTCGGCACCTCTATCCAAAAAGCAGGGCCCCCCAGAGCTCAGATACCCGCGGATCAATTCTCCATGATTTTCTATGGGAATAAATCTCCATAGGGAATAACAGAGTTCCCAGCAGACATTTCCCTCCCTTCCCCCCGCTTTCTGACGACCCTGAAGCGGGGGGAGGGTCTCCAAACCGGGGGATCCCCTGCCCCCACCTGGGGATTGTCTTGCCTTTAGCCATCCTGTCTCTTGGCATTTCTCCGTTCTTCAAAACTCCTCCTCCTTTGTCCAGCATTTCCCCTGGCTTTTTCTCAGCGTATTGCCTACTCTACAATTATCTTTTATTCATGTTGTCTCTAGGTTCCCTAGCCTCTCCAGCCTTTTAGGTCATCTCAATCTTCGGCCTGCTTCAAAATTCTACTCTGGTTCCTAAGGCTGGTGTCAGGTTTTAACCCTGGCAACCCTACCTTCAGCCGTTACTATGCTGTAATATAATAAAGAGTTGTGATCACGACAACCACGTCTCTGCTCTGCACTGAACCCACTATATTATAGCCACAATCCTACTAGGTGGCCTTTGGGAAGCCATTCACTGAGCTTCATCACACGCACTGGCAATCTGAGGGAAATATCTGTGTCGAAGGGCTGTTATCAAGATTACAGAGGGGATTCCTGCAAAGTCTTTAGGCCACTTGTGGGATTTTTCTGGAGACCCTGAACGCAAAACGAGAAACACTCTGAACAGCAAGGGCTGAGCCTGACGAGATGCTGAGAGTTTGGGGACCAGCAGTGTTTTAATCTAATAACTGGATTGTGTGGGCCCAATGGATATCAGGGCAGTGGGGCAAAAGGGGAGCTTAATAGATTTTTACGACTGGAAATGGGCCCAGAGAGTTCCTATGTTTTCCCACTAGGGAATTATACGGGCAGGGGTGGAATTCTAGCAGGAGCTCCTTTGCATATTAGGCCACACCCCCTGATGTATCCAATCCTCCAAGAGCTTACGAGGCTCTTTTTTTTGTAAACTCTTGGAGGATTGGCTATATCTGGAGGTTATGGTCTTATATGCAAAGGAGCTCCTGCTAGAATCCCCACCCCTGTATATGGGTATGAAATCAAGACCTTTGTGGCAGCTATGGGAGGGGGGGAAGGCTCTGAGGCAATGGCCTTCTGGACTAAAGAATATCCAGTCCCCAACTCTGGATGCTCCTATAAATTCTTTATATCCCAAACTATCACAATCTAACAAAAAGGACAAAAGCTTTACATTAAAGACTGGTAGCATGTAAGCTATGAGCTCTCCAAAGGCCTCATTTGGAAACCTGCTGGGCTATGGCAGTACTTATATGTGAGATAAGCAGGGCTTTTTTTGTAGCAGGAACTCTTTTGCATATTAGGCTACACCCCCTAATGAAGCCAATCCTCCAAGACCTTACAGGGCTCTTCTTACAGGGCCTACTGTAAACTCTTGGAGGATTGGCTATATCACAGGTGTGTGGCCTAATATGCAAAGGAGTTCCTGCTACAAAAAACCCCCCTGGAGATAAGTAGAACCTGCTTTTTTATAGATATTTACCTAGACAGGCAAGACACAGATGGTGATGTACAACAAAGGTTTAACAGATAATAAAACATGTGTGGTAGGCTTCCCAAGCCCCAGGTCCCAGACGGGGATCCCCCGGTTTTACAGGCTTCCTCCCTCCCCCAGCCAGCTGGCTGGCGGGGGATGCCCCACCCCCACAGCCATCATGCACCTCCATGAACGATTCCCATAGGGAACGATGGGGAATTGATCTGTGAGTATCAGGGGCTCTGAGGGGGCTGTTTTTTGAGCTAAAGGTGCCAAATTTTCAGTATAGCATCTAGTGCCTCTCCCCCCAAATACCCCCTAACTTTCAAAAGGATTGGACCAGGGGGTCCAATTCTATGAGCCCCAAAAGAAGGTGCCCCTATCCTTCATTATTTTCTATGGAAGGAAGACATTTTAAAAGGTGTGCTGTCCCTTTAAATGTGATGGCCAGAACTCCCTTTGGAGTTCAACTATGCTTGTCACACCCTTGCTCCTGGCTCTGCCCCAATGTCTCCTGGCTCCACCCCCAAAGTCTCCTGGCTCCACCCCCAAATTCCCCAGATATTTCTTGAATTGGACTTGGCAACCCTAATGTGTGGATAACTTAAATATATAAAATGAAGCTAGCTCTCAAATAAAGTAAATAACTCCTGAGGGAAGAATTGATTCCCCTTTCTCTGGACAGGGTATCTCGGTAGGTTCGAAGGTGCTGTTTTCTCTCACAGAGCATCTTCTCACAGTGTGAGCAACAGGCCGTGGTCTCCCAAATTTCCCCCATAACTACTCATCGAAGACTGTATACTATGGAAAACCATCCATAATGGACTATGTATCAACTCCTAGGAGTTTGCCAAATATTGCTAGGAATGGTGAGTTTATCCCAAAGATTAACACAGAGCCATGCATAAGTCCCTGAATGCACATACAGATCACAGTCCCAGTCACCCCTCATCCATGACCAGTCTTCACTACCCTGAGAGAATCAGGAAGGCAAAGGGGAAAAAAAGCTATTGCCAGTGAGATAGGGTGGGAAAAGGACAATACAGATTCTTCCCAGCCACCATGACTGCAAGGCCACCCTTCCCGTCCACGACTGCAGTCACGTCTATGTACATGAACTACCGCTGGCACAGATGAAAGGAGACTGCACCAACGGCGCCAGGAACTCGTCAACAAGTCAATGCCCAACATCGAAACCAGCTGCCAACTGGCCACATCCATTGTTTCCCCTTTCCTCCCTTTTGTCTTGCTAAAGGTTTCCAAGAGGTGTTACAAGTAGTTAGCATATGGACTCCAAATTCTCACATGATAGCAGAATCCTGGACTTCATTAGTCCACCCTGGGATCCAATCCAGGGAGGTGGTGGGGGCTCCAAGCATAGCCAGCTTCAAAAGGGGATTGGATAAAAATATGGAACAGAGGTCCATCAGTGGCTATTACCCACAGCCTATTGTTGGAACTGTCTGGGGAAGTGATGCACTGTATTCTTGGTGCTTGAGGGAGGGGGGGCAAAGTGGAAGGGCTTCTAGCCCCAATTGTGAACCTCTTGATGGCACTTGGTTGTGGGTTTTTTTGCCACTGTGTGACACAGAGTGTTGGACTGGATGGGCCATTGGCCTGATCCAACATGGCTTCTTTTATGTTCTTATGTAAGGATCAGGTATCTCTTCCAATTGGGGATACTCCCTAATGGGCATTGTGCCCCCTTTCTAAGGTAGGAAAATTGACTATTTAAGGTCCTATACATAGATATTCTGGGTTTCCCTGTTGGTACCCCACGTATTGCCAGCAGAGACAACCCACATATCTTCCCCCTCATAGTAAGTCCCGCTGGTCAGTTCTAGCTCTTCCTCTCCTCGTTGCTGAGATCTTCTCTTCTCTTCAGATAGGTAATCTATATCACCCGTGATCATCGCTTCAATCCAGCTAATGCAAATGTCCCTATCCAATTTTCACCTCTGTATTCTTAGTTCTTTATGATGGTGTGAGTGTTAAAAAAAGAGCCCCGTGGCGCAGAGTGGTAAAGCTGCAGTCCTAAGCTCTGCTCACCATCTGAGTTCGATCCCAGTGGAAGTGGGGTTCAGGTAGCTGGCTCGAGTTGCTGAGGTCAGTAAAGGTTTACTTCCGAGGTCAGTCAAAGTTGTCGCCAGCTTGCTGGGGGGAAAGTGTAGATGACTGGGGAAGGCAATGGCAAACCACCCCGTAAAAAGGCTGCCGTGAAAATGTGAAAGCAACGTCACCCCAGAGTTGGAAACGACTGGTGCTTGCACAGGGGACTACCTTTACCTTTGAGTGTTAGTGTAACTGTATGATTGTGTAAGCTATATTTTTCCAATTTAAAAAAAATTGAACTTTAGCAACCAATTTCCGCATTATTGGATCTCTGGGGAATTCCAATTCCCGTAAACATAGGTCGTTGATCCTGCTCTGGCCATTTGCTTATTAAATCTAATTCCCCTAATTAGTTCTCAGAAGCGATTTGGCTAACAATAGAACCTGTACACACCAGTTAGGAATGACGGGGTCTGGACGGGATGCTTGCTTGTACCTCTAAAATAAGCTGTCTGAAAGAAAAGGTCACCTTGGTCTTTTTCTGGCCTGCCATTCTATTATTTGCTAGAGGTGTCTTCCATCACCAGAGGAAAGCATTCAAATATGCATTTTTTTTTTTGCCTATACCATGAAATGGTACAGTCCCAGTGTCAAGATCCCTTGCCATGTTGTGTTTTTGGTATTATATTCATGCTACATTAGGCTGGTTTGCTGTATGGCCAGCATCAGTTTGTGTAGATCCCAAACGATCGTCCCCACACCTGCCCCCCTAGATCTAGAAGGACACATCCACCTCCAGCAATATTCCATGCCATTTCACTAGGGGGATAGCCCCACTGCCACGCAAGGCCACCCCCCCCCCCCTTATGCTGCTAAGTTGGTGGAACTCCTTTCGTTGTAGTGTTCTGTCTACTAAGTATCAAAACTATTGTCCATTGCACAGTCAGTGATAACTTCACATTGGATCTCTGAGATTAGCCCTTCTATTTGATCTTGGCAAAGAAGAAGAAGAAGATATTGGATTTATATCCCGCCCTCCACTCCGAAGAGTCTCAGAGCGGCTCACAATCTCCTTTACCTTCCTCCCCCACAACAGACACCCTGTGAGGTGGGTGGGGCTGGAGAGGGCTCTCACAGCAGCTGCCCTTTCAAGGACAACCTCTGTCAGAGCTATGGCTGACCCAAGGCCATGCTAGCAGGTGCAAGTGGAGGAGTGGGGAATCAAACCTGGTTCTCCCAGATAAGAGTCTGCACACTTAACCACTACACCAAACTGGCCGTGTAGCAGTGAGAGTGTCAGGCTAGGATTTGGGAGACCCGGGTTCCAATGCCCTCTTGTGCCATGGAAGCTTGCTACGTGACTTGGGGCCAGTCACATGATCTCAGCCTAAGCTACCTCACGGGGCTATTGTGAGGATAAAATGGAGGAGAGAATGATGCAAGTTATGGGACTATTACATTGCATAGAAAATCTTGTCTTATGTAAAACCTGCTGTATCTGTCCCTCAAGAAGCTAAAATGATTGCTATTTGGTATTTGCTGATTGCTATTTGGTATCCCATTATTAATTACCTTACTGAAAAATGAGGTTATACCTAATAAACATATCTATAAAAGAATGTCTGATTACTCTTATTTCGATTACTTTTGATCTTTGTTTTTTGATTACTTACGTAATGCAAATGGCGATTTGTGCTAACGTTGCGATGGTACTTTATATATTATGAGGTCTAATGGTATTTAATTATTTACTTTTAAGCTTGGAGATAATTTTGATGGATGTATTAATGGGTTTTATCCATTTTAATGCGGCTTATGTTATGTTTAAGGTTCTTAATTGTATCCTGTTCTTTATATTCAATAAAAAAAAACTTGGTTTTTTGGAGGGGGGAAACGAAAACTGTGCCCCACATTAGGAGCCAGTACAAACTGGCTCTTAAGGTCATTACTATCTTGTGGTGAATTCAGACCAATTATACTCCGTTTATTTTTACTTTTCTGTGAGAACCAACTGTCCTTGCACAGGCGCGCTTTTAGTGGCTCAGATGCTGGCAGGACTTTGTAATTGCCCCAGATAAGGTATATAACCTGTGACACCTGTAGCCATCTTTAGTTCTGACACTTCCCTGGAAGTGTCTATGTTCTGTCCATCAAATAGAGATCTTATCCAGACAACCTGGAGAGCGTCTTTTGTTGAGGATAGCAGCAGAGTTGACACCCAGTACTATCTGATTCTGTGGACTGTGTACCACGGACCTTAAAAGGTAAAGGTGTAAGCACCAGTCATTTCTGATGTCGCATCACAATGGGCGTTTTCGCACTGACCTTCAAGTGGTGCGACCACCCTCCTCACGCCGGCGGATCTGCAGGGATTTCGCACCAGAAGCGCCGGCGCACCCAAAAGAGCCGGCGACTTCCGTCGCGAAACCAGCTCAAATGGAAACCGCCAAGAAGCAGGAAAACGTTTGAGCTGGTTTCGCGACGGAAGTCGCCGGCTCTTTTGGGTGCGCCGGCGCTTCTGGTGCGAAATCCCTGCAGATCCGCCGGCGTGAGGAGGGTGGTCGCACCACTTGAAGGTGAGTGCGAAAACGCCCAATGTTTTCATGGCAGACTATTTTATGGAGTGGTTTGCCATTGCCTTCCCTAGTCATCTACACTTTTCCCCCAACAAGCTGGATACTCATTTTACCAACCTCGGAAGGATGAAAGGCTGAGTCAACCTTGAGCCGGCTACCTGAACCCAACTTCCGCTGGGATCAAACTCAGTTCATGGGCAGAGAGCTTGGACCGCAGTACTGCAGCTTTACCACTCTGCACCACGGGGCTCCTAGACCTTAAGAAATGGCAAATGTTTGCTAAGTCAAAGGAAATAACATACATCAGGGGTGGCCAACGGTAGCTCTCCAGATGTTTTTTTCCTACAACTCCCATCAGCCCCAGCCATTGGCCATGCTGGCTGGGGCTGATGGGAGTTATAGGCAGAAAACATCTGGAGAGCTACCGTTAGCCACCCCTGACAGACATACATCATGGAAGCAAAAATGGTGTTGTTTTGCAGTAATAACAAAAGTATTTGATTGTATTAGACTGACATCATAATGGGAAGGACTTTCATTTGGCAATTGTCGGATGTCTCCACGATGCAGTTGCTTCCCTTAAAAATGATATGCAGCGTTTCCTATAATCACAATGTTATTATAAACACATCACTGTGCCATTGATTCTTCCAATCGATGCATCTCAGATTTTAATTTTCTGATTACGAAGACTTCGGGAGATGGGGAAATTATTAACGGAGCAGCCTATTTCAAACAACAACAATCCCAGACCAAGATCTGTATTTCATTGGCTGTACCTGCGCCAGTATAGCAGCCAATATGATGTCTATGAAGGCTGTCAAGCTCAGAGATTCCCTTCAAGAAAATGGATACTTTGGAGGGTGGCCCTATGGAGTCATACCTTGCTGAGCCCCCCTCTCCTAAAACCCCATCATCTCTGGTCTCCAGGAATTTCCCTATCCAGAATTGGCAATGGGAACTCTACTTTATGCTTCCATCCAGGGGTCGTTTTGTAGAAAAATAGGTGGTGGAACTCATTAGCAGAACTCATTAGCATAAGCCACCCCCCACCAGCCAAAAGCAACCCAATGCAAGAAAGGAGAGCCCCAGGTAAGTGAGGCCTGCTTGGGCTGGCTGGATCTCTAGCAGGCCTTGCTCACCTGGGGCTATCCTTGGCCACCGCCCCCCCCCAAGTCAAAAGGCCAGCAAGCCACCAGTCATCCAAAATTACATTAGCAGTGGAGAAAGGGTGGTGTGGACTTCTCCAGAGGTTAATGAGGGTTGTTGGGGGTGTGGCAAAGCTCCTGGTGCCTGGCTGGCTGCCTGCTCTCCTAATCCAGGGATTCTTATGCAGCTGCATCTACTATTCAATGGACAACGGAGGCAGAGAGGAGGAGGGGGGCATCAGAATGGCTCAGGAGCTGCACTCCTGTGAGCTCCTGCTGAATTTAAGGCTCAAGGTCAATTCAGCCTTCCATCCTTCTGAGGTTGGTAAAATGAGTACCCAGCTTGTTGTGGGGAGGGGGGGAGAAGTGTAGATGACTGGGGAAGGCAACGGCAAACCACCCTGTAAAATTCTGCCAAGAAAACATTCTGATGTGCCGTCACCCTGAAGTTGGAAACGACTGGTGCTTGCACAGGGGACTACCTTTACCTTTATATGGAATAACAAATATGTATAATGATCAGGGCTTTTCTTTTCGCAGGAATCCCTTTGCATATTAGGCCACACCCCCCTGATGTAGCCAATCCTCCAAGATTAGGGTTTGTAGAATCTTTCGGGATCAAGTGCCGTGTTCTACTGGAGAAAGTTTTCCTTCCAGACGTTTCGTTCTCAGCTGCGGAGAACATCCTCAGTGGCGTTGCAGCCGGAGCAGGCGCTCTGACCTTCTTGGCTGCTGTGCATTGAGAGACTTTCTGTGTGTGATTTAAAATGTGCGGGAGGTGCCGGAAGGGCCAACTGACCAGCTTATCAGCAGAGCCATTATTTGTGAGCTTGAAGGACTGTGGCTCTCAGTTCCTTGCTCATTTGTCCCACCCACCCACCCACCCCAGGGAGGGTGGGGGGGAACCCAATTTGGTGCCTCCCCCTGCCAGCAGCCAGGTAAGACCTGGCAACCCTAGAGATCGCAGAAAGTCTCCTGTATGCACAGCAGCCAAGAAGGTCAGAGCGCCACTGAGGATGTTCTCCGCAGCTGAGAACGAAACGTCTGGAAGGAAAACTTTCTCCAGTAGAACACGGCACTTGATCCCGAAAGATTCTACAAACCCTAATGATGTTACCAGCCGTGAAAACCTGAATTCTTTGATAATCCTCCAAGAGTTTGCAGGGTTCTTAATACAGGGCCTACTGTAAACTCCAGGAGGATTGGCTACATTGGATGTGTGGCCTGCTAAGCAAAGGTGTTCCTGCTACAAAAAAGGCCCTGATAATGATAATTGACATGCAACACTTCAGACCTCTTGTGTTTGAGCAGACCGAGGTCTTTTCCGACTTCCGTCTAGCCAGTCTCTTAAAGATGGATTGACTCGCAGCTCTGCTCTGCACTGGTGTGTTGTCTATTCTTTCTTTTCAGGAGTTTTCCTAGAATATTGATGTGCAATAGCTCTGGAATACTAATGCATAGTTTTATAGAAAAAAATTGAGTCCTTCTGAAGTAAGCTACCGGCAGCTTCAACCCCTCTGTTCTCTCTGGGAATATTGTGATTTTTGTCTTTATATGGAGTACCCTCAACTAGGGATGACTTCGGATTATTTCGGGTCTCTGGGTGACAGAAATCAGGTCCCCCTGGAGAAAATGATGGCTTTGGAAAGTGGGCTGTATGGCATTTGAAGATATTGGATTTATATCTTGCCCTCCACTCCGAAGAGTCTCAGAGCGGCTCACAATCTGCTTTACCTTCCTCCCCCACAACAGACGCCATGTGAGGTAGATGAAGATATTGGATTTATATCCCGCCCTCCACTCCGAAGAGTCTCAGAGCGGCTCACAATCTGCTTTACCTTCCTCCCCCACAACAGACACCCCGTGTGGTGGGTGGGGCTGGAGAGGGCTCTCACAGCAGCTGCCCTTTCAAGGACAACCTTTGCCAGAGCAAGTGGAAAAGTGGGGAATCAAACCCGGTTCTCCCAGATACGAGTCCGCACACTTAACCACTACACCAAACTGGCTCTCCCCCCCCCCCCCACAAACTGGCTCTTGACCCCACAGTTGTCCCTTGGCTCCACCCTCCCAAAATCTCAGGGAGTTTCCCAGGGCTTTTTTGGTAGAAATAGCCCAGTAGGAACTCATTTGCATGTTAGGCCATGCCCCCTGACATCACCATTGTTTAACACGGGGCTTTTTTGTATAAAAAACCCAGTGAGAACTCATTTGCATATTAGGCCACACCCCCTGACACCAACCCAACCGGAACTGCATTCCTGTGCATTCCTATTCAAAAAAAGCTTTGGAGTTTCCCAACCCAAAGCTGGCAACCTCGATTGCAAAAAGCTTACATTCTGAATAAAACTTTGTTGGTCTTAAAGGTGCACTTGACGCAATTCTTTGAAATAAATAGCCCGTAAAGGCTACTGTATCCAAGACTGCTCCAGTCTCCCAGAACCGTCCAAATCTTGGTCAGTTCTGAGTCTCTCTGGTGGGAGAGCAGGGTGTCCAAGAAGAATAGGGTAAAACTTATGTGGAAGGGAAACCAGAAAGAGTACCCCAATCAAAGCCCAAATTCCTCAGCAGCATACGACAGAAGGCATGGTGTAGTGGTTAGAGTGTTGGCATTAGGTTGCGGAAGACCCATTTCAAATCCATGTTCTGCCCCAGGATGCTCACTGGGTAGAAGAAGAAAATATTGGATTTATATTCTGCCCTCCAGTCTGAATCTAAGAGTTTCAGAGCATCTCACAATCTCCTTTATCTTCCCCCCCCTACAACAGGAACCCTGTGAGACGGGTGGGCCTGAGAGAGCTCTCTCAGAAGTTGCTCTTTCAAGGAGGAGGGACGGTGGCTCAGTGGTAGAACATCTGCTTGGTAAGCAGAAGGTCCCAGGTTCAATCCCTGGTATCTCCAACTACAAGGCGTCCAGGCAAATAGGTGTGAAAAACCTCAGCTTGAGACCTGGAGAGCCGCTGCCAGTCTGGGTAGAGAATACTGACTTTGATGGACTGAGGGTCTGATTCAGTATAAGACAGCTTCATATATTCATATGATAGCTCTGTGAGAGCTATGGCTGTCCCAAGGCCATTCCAGCAGCTGCAAGTGGAGGAGTGGGGAATCAAACCCGGTTCTCCCAGATAAGGAGTCTGCGCACTTAACCACTTCACCAAACTGTCTCTCCACTGGTAACTCCACCAAACTGGCTCTCCACCTTGGTCCAGTAACATGCTGTAAGCCTAATCAACTTCACAAGGTGGCAATGAGGATAAAATGGGGGACTTGTGTGCAATCTTGGATAAACATCTAAAGAAGATTTTCCAGCATCCTTCTCTTTGATTCAGGAAGGGCAGATTCGTTTAACTAAAATTTCACAATGAATGGGGTTGCCAGCTCTGGGTTGGGAAATACCTGGCTAATAGGGTTGCCAAGTCCTCTTCATCCCCCAGTGGGGGACATTCACGTGCACGATGCCTGCATGCGACAAAATGGTGTCACCTGGAAGTGACATCATCAAAATGGCGGTGCTCCATGTGGGGCTGCTCTAGGCATTTCTAGGAAAACTCTATCGTTTTCCCAGATGCTCTAGCCATTTGGGAGGTTAAAACTCTATGGCAGGGGTGGCCAACAGTATCTCTCCAGATGTTTTTTGTCTACAACTTCCATCAGCCCCAGCCAGCATGGCCAATGGCTGGGGCTGATGGGAGTTGTAGGCAAAAGACATCTGGAGAGCTACTGTTGGCCACCCCTGCTCTATGGTACCTCCCAAATGACTAGAGTGTCTATTTTGATGACATCACTTCCGTCACATTGGGCTGTTTCCCCCCACCAGCCCAATGTAAGCTGGTGGGTTGAGAACCTCCCGGGCGGGAGATTCCCTGCCCAGACCGGGGGCTTTGCAGCCCTACTGGGTAATTTGGGAGTGGAGTCTGGGAGGGCTCTCAGTAGCATAGAAGGCCATAGAGTCCACCCTTCAAAGCAGCCATTTTCTTTAAGGGAATGGATCTTGTTCATCTGGAGATTGGTTGTAATTCTGGAAGATCTTTAGGTGCCACCTAGAGGTTGAGAACCCTCAATAATGAATCCCAGAGGAATAGCCATGTTGAGCTACGGTAGCATGACAAAAAGTCCTATGGCACCACGAAGATAATGTTATGCATGTATGGCACAATGAATGTATTTATGAGGCTCTTGGGTCAGGAAAAAAAAATGGAGAAAGGGTGCAGATATGTAAGCTGTGAACTTTAAAAGGTCACCTGAGCAAAGAAGAAGAATTGCAGATTTTATACCCCGTCCTCCTCTCTGAATCAGAGACTCAGAGCGGCTTACAACCTCCTTTATCTTCTTTCCCCACAACAGACACCCTGTGAGGTGGGTAGGGCTGAGAGAACTCTTACAGCAGCTGCCCTTTCAAGGACAACTCCTACAAGAGCTATGGCTAACCCAAGGCCATTCCAGCAGCTGCAAGTGGAGGAGTGGGGAATCAAACCCGGTTCTCCCAGATCAGAGTCCACATACTTAACCAGTACACCAACACTACACACTATACCAACTAGATCTCTTTGCTTTTTGACTCTTAGGAATGTCAGAAAAGGGAAATCTGATGGAAATTTTTCTTCCGCTAAGAATTTCTCAAAGGGCACCAACCTTAGCGAGCTGAGGCTAAATCCGGAAAAGACAGAGGTCCTTTGCTTGGGCCGTCGGGGTCCGGGAAGGGAAATCCCTCTTCCTGTTTTTGACGGTGCACCGCTGATTGAGACGCATACGGTCAAGAGCCTGGGGGTACTACTGGAGCCTTCCTTAACAATGGAGGCCCAGATAGCAGCCACTGCCAAGTCCGCATTTTTCCATCTTAGGCGGGCAAGGCAACTGGCTCCCTTCCTGGAGCGCGACGATCTAGCAACGGCGATCCATGCAACGGTCACCTCGAGGTTGGACTACTGCAATGCCCTCTACATGGGGCTGCCCCTGTGCCGAACCCGGAAATGGCAGCTGGTGCAGAACGCCGCCGCCCGGTTGTTATTGGGGCTCCCAAGATGGGAGCACATCCAGCCAGGACTCTGGGCTCTGCACTGGCTGCCAATACTCTACCGAGTTTGGTACAAGGTGCTGGTCATTACCTTTAAAGCCCTATATGGCCTAGGACCTGCCTACCTGAGGGACTGTCTCTTCCCACACGTTCCCCAGAGAGTACTGAGATTGGGAACTCAAAATCTCCTTGTTGTCCCCGGGCCAAAGGAAGCCCGTTTGAAAACTACAGGGGACAGGGCCTTCTCCGTAATGGCCCCTTCCTGGTGGAACCAGCTGCCGGAAGAGGTAAGGGCCCTGCGGGACCTTGCTCAATCCCGCAGGGCCTGTAAGACAGTCCTCTTCCGGCTGGCCCACAACTAACCGGCACTGAACTTGAACTGAGTGTAGCTGTAAGATCGCTGTATGGTTTTAATGTTTACGTGTATAACCGTGACAAATGTCTAGATTTTAACTATGTAAATTATGAAATGTTAATCTTTTATGCTTAATTCTATATTCTATGTTAGTTTTTATATGTTGTAAGCCGCCCTGAGCCACCTGGTGGGAAGGGCAGGATATAAATCACAAATAAATAAATAAATAAATAAAAAATGTCTGTGCTGATATCGGGGTCATGCCCAGGGCTGGTGCTAACCTTTCTGGTGCCCTAGGCGAATCACCCCCTAGTGCCCCCCCCCCAGTTATATATATATATATATATATATATATATATATATATATATATATATATATATGGAAAATGAAGAGCACCAAACTTGAAACTTTTCACATTTTTAATTTACTGATTTTTAATGTTAATTTTTTAAAAAAAAATGTGATAAGTCATTTAAACAATTGTGAGAATAAGTCCTTGCTTGTCCCCAGGAAGAAGGGTGTCGGGATAGGATGAGAGGGGAGGCCAAGTCACACATCGGGGAGAGGGGGGTGGCTTGTTTTTGTTGAGGGCAACTTGGTGATGGGAGAGGACAAGGCGACGGTGGTCAGGAGCCAGAGTCATGCGCTGGGAGGGGGCACCCAGTGGTGCCCCCTAGGCTAGGTGGCGCCCTAGGCGAATGTCTACTTTGCCTACTCCCATGCACTGGCCCTGGCCATACCAATCAACGAGATGCAGGACAGGTACTGCTAGTCAGCTGTGGAAGGGGGTGCGGCAGAGGTGGGTTGTTAAAAAAAATAACAACGCAGTTCAAATGTTTTTTCCCCACCAAAAAAAGTTGGTTTTTCAATACTAATAAAACTGTAGGAGGACGTAATAGCTCAGAGTGGGAGGAAATAATAAGAAAGGTGAAAATAGAGGGAGACCCTTTTCCCTAAGATTGTGGTGCCTTTTGGAAATCGCTTTAGAGCATTTACAGTCATGCACATAACACGCTCTTTCTCTCTCTGTGTATGTGTCAGAGAGAGAGAGAGAGAGAGAGAGAGAGAGAGAGAGAGAGGAGTCCAATTGCAATGAGAATTCTGCCATCTAGTGTTCAGTCATGGTTTTCCGCAACGTGAACCTCAAACATCTATATTTGCAGACTGAAAGTGTACGGCTAGGGAGAGGGAGAAATGGCCCTATCTGTCAAGGACTGCACAACTCCCAATAATGACACCTCTGTGGAGGTTTTTTTTTTTTTTTTTAAGGGTTATTAAAAGAAAGAATATGCTAGTCATGAACAGTTCTTGACGAAACAGCAGTTCTTACAGACATACCCTTGGTCATCCACCGTTACAACATAATGCCCTTTTCGCATCTCGGATTGCCCCGCAGCCCCCCTCCAATTCTAGCTTGAACAAGTCTGCCAAAGCCAAAGTGCCATATCCTTCCAAGCTTCCAACCACATTGGAAGAAGGGCAGAGACAGAAGCAGATGGACCCTTAGGACGCTTGGGGATTTTCTGAAGCTTGGATGAAGCCCTCTGCGAAAGGAAGGTCCTAGTATCTGGAGATGCTCGTTTAGCGGCTTTCAGTCTTCTGCTGGACTATGGTCTGTCTTGGATTCCAGCTTGCAGCACATTGAACAGAAGATATTCCCTCTGGTAAAGGAACAAGTGGCTGGGTCGCCATCTTAACTTTACCTGTGGCATTTTTCTGGGATAGTTCTGTCCAGCAGTGGTCGTTTTGTAGAAAAATAGGTGGCAGAGCTCATTAGCATATCTCATTAGCATATATGCCAATATAACCCGACGCAAGAAATGAGAGCCCTGGGCAAGTGAAGCCTGCTTGGGCTGGCTAGAGATTCAGCCAGCCCAAGCAGGCCTCACTCACTTGGGGCTCTGCTGGGATGCACCCCCCCCCAGTCAAAATGCCAGCAAGCCACCTGCCACTCAAAATCACATAAGAGATGCTGGCTTCTCCAGGGGTTAATGGGGGCTACTGGGGGTTACTGGCAAAGACCCTGGTGACTGCCTGGCTGCCCATTCTCCTAATCCAGGGATTGTTATGCAGCTGCACCTGCTCTTCAATGGACAAGGTAGGTGGGGAGGAAGAGGAGGAATCCTCAGAAAGGTGCAGGAGCTGTGCTTCTGTGAGCTCCTGCTGAATCTGAGGCCTGGTTCTGTCTGTTCAGCACTGCATTTGTTCCGTGTTTTGTATTAAGTATTTCAGTCCATCTTCAATATTAAGAGGAGCCCGATGGTGCAGAGTGGTAAGCTGCAGTACTGCCGTCCAAGCTCTGCTCACAACCTGAGTTCGATCCCAGTGGAAGCTGGGTTCAGGTCGCCAGCTCAAGGTTGACTCAGTGTTGAAATTCAAGTTAATTGCATTTCAGGCATCATAAGGTTAACTGTTGTTGTTTACCAGAAAGTAGGATATGATGTAACTTATATCCAATTAGGATCCGTCTTTCCTAAGTCCAAGAAAACAGACTGAGATGTAAGCACTGTGTTGGTCAGTTGGCACCTTGTGTGTGGGATTTCTTTTGATCTTGTATGCAAGCTGAATTGCTCTTTTTCCTGCCCCAAAGTTATCTGGGAAGAAGAACCAGTAGACGAAGCCTTGTAAATAAGCTATGTAATCGGTAGGACATACACAGCCATGTTTTATTCCCTTTATCACAGGTACCTTTCCCTGATGTTTTATACTAGTAAACTTTATCTCTTTTGATAAGTCTCTCAGCTCTATTTATGCAACCTCCTCACCTCTGAATTTAAAATGCATTTCCCAACACTCAGCCTTCCATCCTTCCATGGTCAGTAAAATGAGCAACTAGCTTGCTGGAGTTAAAGTGCAGATGACTGGGGAAGGCAATGGCAAACCCCATAAAAATGTCTTCCAAGAAAATGTCATGATATGACATCACCCTATGGTTGGTAATGACTCAGTTTTCAATGAAGAAGATAGAAGATATTGGATTTATATCCCACCCCTATACTCTGAATCTCAGAGTCTCAGAGGGGTCACAATCACCTTTACCTCCCCCCCCACCACAACAGACACCCTATGAGGTAGGTGGGGCCAAGAGAGCTCTTACAGCAGCTGCCCTTTCAAGGACAACTCCTAGAGAGCTATGGCTGACCCAAGGCCATTCCAGCAGGTGCAAGTGGAGGAGTGGGGAATCAAACCTGGTTCTCCCAGATAAGAGTCTGCACACTTAACCACTACATCAAACAGACACCCTGTGAGGGTGGGTGACCCTTTATCCCAGGGCTTTTCAATGTGCAGCCCGAGGGCCGGATCAGGCCCCCAGAGGACTTCTATCAGGCCCACAAGCAACTCACTGTCATCCTTATTTTTCTCTCTCTCTCTTGCTTTCTTTGGCATCACAGCTTGCTTTGCTAGGCTTGCTCAATTACACAGAAGCTACAGAGCAAGCCTCTATGTTCTCTGTGTTCTCCATTGGCTAACCAGCACATGAAGCAACTTATGTCCAAAAGCTTGGAATGCCCAGCCATTTCATGTTTCCCCTGGGTCTTAGGCTCAAGGCATTGACCATGAAATTTCTGTAATGAATATCAAATCAATAAATCAAAAGTAGGTTTGCAACTTACAGACACACGCCTGAATAGCATACTCAAGATTGCTAGAGGACAGACATTGTCTTCAGATTTTGATGCAATAATTCAGAGCAGGAGGTGTCAGTTATAAATAAACCTGTGACATAAACAAAATATTGCAAGAGTGCTCATCTTTTAAGCCTATTCTATTTTAAATTGTTAATTGTGTTTGTCTGTGTTCTTTATAAATTTTATATCTCTGCAACCCGGTACTACATTTCATGACATGCATGGGCTGGCCTTACAAGGTCTCATTTATGTCAGATCCGGCCCCTCATAACGATTGAGTTTGACACCCCTGCTTTATCTGTAGAGGGGTCTCCTGCTGGCTTGCCCTTCCTACAGATTTCTTATAAGTCTCCTGAAATTCTGTTCTGTGTTGTAAGATCCACACCCCCAGATCTCCAACTCACATCATAATTCTGCTCTCCTGTCATTGCCTTCTTCCGGAATACAAAGCAGCACAATCTCTGGGATATGTTAACTTTGAAGTGTGTTGCCAGCAACAAGAAATGCAGATCTCAGATGTCAAGAACAAGCAATCAGGTACGTGAGCATCAGAGATGAGATTAGAGAGGGGAAAAAAAGAAGACAATCTGGTGGGGAGATGCAAAGATGATGGAGGGTGTCCTATTTAAATACCCCAGCCCCGATAGAAATACTAAAAAATAAAATAACTAAAGAGACATCTGAGAATAAAACCCAATAACAAAAGTGACATGTTTCTTGGAACTACACTAAGTATGTGGGATGATTCTCTGACTTCTAAATGGGTTTTGCGCTATGCATTATGTATGCCCGTTAATGTAATGCACCAAAAGTTTTACTTTACGAATAGAAAAGTTCAACATGTATCTCCCAGTGATAAAATCACGGATTTTCTAGAGAAGGGCTTCCCAACCTTTTTGCTTCTGTGAACGCTTTTGGAATTCCAATACAGGCTGATGCATGCAATTACAACATGGCTGCCCTAGGATCCAGAGCCACATCCAGAGAGGAAGCCAAAGCACATGGGAAAAGAGGGGTAATTAAAAGAAGAAGAAGAAGATATTGGGTTTATATCCTGCCCTCCATTCCGAGCCTCAGAGCAGTCACAATCTCCTTTACCTTCCCCTCTGCAACTGACACCCTGTGAGGTGGGTGGGACTGAGAGGGCTCTCACAGCAGCTGCCCTTTCAAGGACAACTCCTACGAGAGCTATGGCTGACCCGAGGCCATTCCAGCAAGTGCAAGTGGAGGAGTGGGGAATCAAACCCGGTTCTCCCAGATAAGAGTCTGCACACTTAGGAAAAGAAAAGGAAAGGTCCCCTGTGCAAGCACCAGTCGTTTCCAACTCTGGGGTGACGTTGCTCTCACATTTTCATGGCAGACTTTTTATGGGGTGGTTTGCCATTGCCTTCCCCAGTCATCTACGCTTTCCCCCCAGCAAGCTGGGTCCTCATTTTACCGACCTCGGAAGGATGGAAGGCTGAGTCAACCTCGAGTCGGCTACCTGAAAACCCAGCTTCCACTGGGGATCGAACTCAGGTCGTGAGCCGAGCTTAGGACTGCACTACTGCAGCTTTAACACTCTGCGCCTCGGGCTCTTACCACACACTTAACCATTACACCAAACTGGCTCTCTTGGAACAAAAAACACTTGGAAGGAGGACGGAGAATAAAACCAACTCCATGATGACAGTTGCCACTGACACAATGTTATTGTAATCAGCACAGCCAATTGGATCTCCAGTGGCCACTCAGAAGCCCTGCTGGGCAAGAGCCCTGCTGGGTGGGACCACCCACTTTCTAAAAAATAGTTGATGAGTCATAGGAAAGGTATCACTGAGTGCCGTGCTGCCCCGAGCACTGCACTGAGGGCTTCTGAGGGTAGACATTTGCCCATCATAGGAAAGCAAATGGCTAGCCTACTCCACAAGGAAATCAGAGCAATTCAGTCTTAAAACATGATTACTTGAAAGGGTCTTCCATTTTGATCAGGGGGCTGCAGGAACAGCCAAGTTCATTATTTATACAGCTTAAGAAAAGTTTGCTGCATTCTAGAACAGGGGTAGCCAACACGATGACTGTGGGCACCAGGGGTGGAATTCTAGCAGGAGCTCCTTTCCCTATTAGGCCACACCCCCTGATGTAGCCAATCCTCCAAGAGCTTACAAAAAAGAGCCCTGTAAGCTCCAAGAGGATTGGCTACATCAGGGGTGTGGGGCCTAATATGCCAAGGAGCTCCAGCTAGAATTCCACCTCCGGTGAGCACCGGTGGTGTCCTCCAGCACTTTTTCTGCTTCGTGCCATCTGTGTCTAGGAAGTGGGCAAGGCCAGGTAGGTCTTTTGCCCAGCCAGACTTCTGATTGGACTAGGGTTGTCATGAGGCCAGTTAGGGTGGGGTTTCATCCCATTTCAGGGACTCCAATCCACCCCTGGTCAAGTTGGCTGGTAGGGAAGCCTAGCCCCCAAACAGCCCCCTCCTGCATCAATGTTGTTGGCGCGATGATGTCCCATGGAAACGAAGAAACCACTGAGTAGGATAATATTTCCAAATCTGATTCAGTTCTCAAATTCATTTATCAATTAGTACAGCATAGGGTTGCCAATCCCCAGGTGGGGGCAGGGGATCCCCCGGTTTGGAGACCCTCCCCGGGCTTCAGGGTTGTCAGAAAGCGGGGGGAGGGGAGGGAAATGTCTGCTGGGAACTCTTATTATTCCCTATGGAGATTTATTCCCATAGAAAATCATGGAAAGTTGATCTGTGGGTATCTGGGGCTCTGGGGGGGGCTGTTTTTGGGGTAGAGGCACCAAAGTTTCAGTATAGCATCTAGTGCCTCTCCCCAAAATATCCCCCAAGTTTCAAAACAATTGGACAAGGGGTCCAATTCTATGAGCCCCAAAAGAAGGTGCCCCTATCCTTCATTATTTCCTATGGAAGGAAGGCATTGAAAAGGTCCCTTTAAATGTGATGGCCAGAACTCCCTTTGGAGTTCAATTAGGCTTGTCACAGCCTTGATCTTGGCTCCACCCCTAATGCCTCCTGGCTCCACCCCCAAAGTCCCCAGATATTTCTTGAATTGGACTTGGCAACCCTAGTACAGCATTTAAACAATACATAGACCAAGCTCATTAACAAATTTCAGATACAAAAGTAAATATCTCCCCAATACAATCCTCAGCCAGTGTGTAACCTTCTCTCACAATTTCCTTTTAACCTTCCCCCACCCCAATAAATTAAAGTTCATTCATATGAGTCCACAGTGCTACCACACTTTTCCAAAAAGGGGATGAAGAATATGAGGTTGAAGCGTATAATATTCTGTTCAGCCTTCATTTTTAAAATTTATTTTAGTAAATTTCGATTCTGCTCATTCCCCGTAGGGCTCAGGGCGGAGTGCAACATATGATAAAACAATCAAATACAATCAAAAACATTTTATAAACAGACAACTCAACAGCACTCAGATTACCATGACATCACATATTGCCCAGCCTGGCCATCTCACATCATGATATCTCATAGGGGTGGCAGTTATTATTCCATTTCCTAGCACAGATGACAGTGCTGGCCGGGGAGGTCAACCAGATCAAGAATAGACGCCCGCAGCCTCAGCTAAAAGCCTGGTGGAACAGCTCCGTTTTACAGGCCCTACGGAAGGCTAATAAGCCAGGTAGGGCCCGGATCTCTGTAGGGAGTTGATTCCACCAGGTAGGGGCCAGGACCGAAAAAGCCCTGGCCCTAGTTGAGGCAAGGTGGGCGTTATTAAAAACACACCCATTCCAGATATTCCAAGATGTTTCACATCTTCCTCAGTTTTCAGACTAAAATGGAACCAGATTTCAATAGCTTCGTTCATAGAGTTACAGTTCATAGCTTTTACAGTCGAACCATTGTACTATTTGATATACCAATTCGCATGGCTTTTTGTAGCAGGAACTCCTTTCCATATTAGGTCACACACCCCTGATGTAGCCAATCCTTCTGGAGCTTACAGGGCTCTTAGTACAGGGCCTACTGTAAGCTCCTGGAGGATTGGCTACATCAGGAAGGTGTGGCCTAATATGCAAAGGAGTTCCTGCTACAAAAAAAAAGCCCAGCGAATTTGAGAACTGAATTAAATTTGGAAACAATATTCTACTCAATGGTTTCTTCATTGCCTAGTACTAACACTGAGATCCCTTCATAGGTTGATTTTCTCCAGGGGAACAGATCTCTGCATTCTGTAGATCAGTTGTAATTCTGAGAGATTACCAGGCCCCACCTGGAGCCTGGCAAAGCTTCTCTGAAAATAGCCCATGGGAAAGGCTTTGAGCTTCATGCAGATAAGGGCTGCTGCATTAATTTTGCCCAGGCGCAGGCTGCGTTTCTTCCTTGAGCATTATTTATGACAATTAATTGTCATGCTTCATTGGCTGTTGCGAGGCTTGAGCCAAGGACACAGCGTGAGAGCTGGGATTCCATATATATTCCCATATTTCAAGCATCATAAACTTTAAATTAAGAAAAAACTGAGCTAACAGATAGAAGTTGATTTTGTGTATTTTAGGAAAGGCATTAATAGTTTTTGATTGGAATGGGCACTCGTAACGGCAATTCGTGCCTTTGATGCCCTTGCACACGGCCAAGTTAAACAGAACTATTTATCCTTGCAATCATCGCAATTATTAAACAGTCCATGCAAGACTTAATTTCAGTGTATTTATTGCATGGAAATTGAGAATACCCCCCAGCCCCTGTCTCTGAGAATGAGAGTACACACTGAATCTAATTACTTTTTTGCAGTTACAAAGTGCTCTCTTAACTAAAAGAGCCCCAGGTCACGAAGGTAGCCAGCTGGAGTTTTCCCAATGCACCAAGTTAGGCAACTGACTCCTTACCTATCTCACCTCAACCTAGCCACAGTAATCTATGCAATGGTCACCTCCAGGATAGACTATTGCAGGGCTTTTTTGTAGCAGGAACTTCTTTGCATATTAGGCTACACCCCCTGATGTAGCCAATCCTCCAAGAGCTTAAAGGGCTCTTATTACAAGGCCTACTGTAAGCTCTTGGAGGATTGGCTACATCAGGGGCATGTGGCCTAAAATGCAAAAGAGTTCTTGCTTTTTGTTGGTCAGTTGCACAGTCGAGTCCGACTCTTTGCGACCCCATGGACAAAGTCACGCCAGGCCCTCCTGTCTTCCATCATCCTCCGAAGTCTGCTCAAATTTGTGTTTGTTACATCAGTAACGCTGTCCAGCCATCTCATCTTTTGCCATCCCCTTCTTCTTTTGCCTTTTGTCTTTCCCAGCATCAGGGTCTTCTCCAGTGAGTGCTCCCTTCTCATTTGGTGGCCAAAGTATTTGAGCTTCAGCTTCAGCATCTGATTTTCCAGGAAACAGTCTGGGTTGATTTCCCTTAGGACTGACTGATTTGATCTTTTTGCAGTCCAAGGGACTCTCAAGATTCTTCTCCAGCACCACAGCTCAAAAGCATCTATTCTTCTGCGCTCAGCCTTCCATATGGTCCAACTCTCATAGCCATACATTACTACTGGGAATACCATCACTTCGACTACGTAGACTTTTGTTGGCAGGGTGATGTCTCTGCTTTTTATTATACTGCCCAGGTTTGCCATAGCTGTCATCCCAAGGAGCAAACATCTTTTAATTTCCTACTATATATATATATATCTATATATATTGCCTGGCCTGCAAGCTCCAACGGTTCCAGAATGTGGCAGAGTAGGTCCTTACGGGGATCCCTCGGACAACACACATCCAACCTGTGCTGCATGAGCAGATCTGAGTCAAGGTCTTGGATTTGACCTTCAAGACCATTAGCGATCAGGGACATATATATCTTCAGGACCACCTATGTTCCTGGAAGAGTGTTACACTCTAGTAATAAGAACTGAAGGGAGAAGAAGGAGGAGGAGGAGGGGAAGGAGGAGAAGGAGGAGGAGGAGAAGAAGAAGGCATCACCCATAGCCAAACAGATCCATCAGACACAGTCCAAGATCTGTAAATTATTAATAACTCAAAAAAAGTTTTGTTTGTTTTTAAAAAATAACTACAACATTCAAATTTGGATTGTGAAAGTTTTACCGTGGAGTGAGATGCACAAATTAACTAAAACTTTAAGAGGCTATGATTTAGATATATTCAAAAAGGAGTGGAAGAAATTTAAAGGCTATATGGAGAAAGAGTGGAACGTGAAAAGGCATTGGACAATTTTTTAGTATTAATGAGAAAAGAAAAGTATTGAACTTTGATTGGTTAGTGGTACCTTATAATTGAATTTAAATTTATAACTTCAGGGAAGTCAAATATTGGAGGGAGGGAGGGTTGAAATATCATATGGGTTAGTATAGAAAATTAAATATTGTAACCATATGATATTAATAAATTGTTAAAACACAATTTTTTCAATCATTGCATGCAGGGAAAAACATTTAATGTAGAAAATGGTGGTGCAGGAATAATGGTGGGAGTCTTTGTTGGGGTTCACCTGCGATTCACTGTGAAGAGCTTAATTAAAATCTGTCAAGAGATGCCTGTGACTGCAGGGGGTGGCCACAAGGTGGGGATTCCTCATTGTAGCCCTCTTTGAAGAGGGGGGTGGGAACAGGGGCAAGGTCAGAACCAGTTGGTGTAGTGGTTAAGTGCGCGGACTCTTACCTGAGAGAACCGGGTTTGATTCCCCACTCCTCCACTTGCAGCTGCTGGAATGGCCTTGGGTCAGCCAGAGCTCTGGCAGAACTTCCTTGAAAGGGCAGCTTCTGGGAGAGCTCTTTCAGCCCCACCCACCTCACCTCAATATGACCAAAGTTTAGTCATTTTAGCTTCTAGAGAGTGATTTCTAGAGAGCCAGTTTGGTGTAGTGGTTAAGTGGGTGGACTTTTATCTGGGAGAACCGGGTTTGATTTCCCACCCCTCCACTTGCACCTGCTGGAATAGCCTTGGGTCAGCCATAGCTTTTGTAGGAGTTGTCCTTGAGTGGGCAGCTGCTGTGAGAGTCCTCTCAGCCCCACCCACCTCACAGGGTGTCTGTTGTGGGGGAGGAAGATAAAGGAGATTGTGAGCCACTCTGAGATTTGGAGTGGAGGGAGGGATATCTTCTTCTTACACGAAAAAACTTTGTTTCCTTCCTATTCTTCCTCCATTTTCTGCTATTTTTGAATGTGCTTAATGTGTTTAAATTCAGATATATCAGCAAGTACTTACAGTATTTTGGAGACGATAACTACAGCAATCTCAGCCCCACCCACCTCACAGGGTGTTTGTTGTGGGGGGGAGTTAAAGGAGATTGTGACCAATCTGAGACTCTATGATTCAGAGTATAGGGCAGGATATTAATCCAATATCTTCTTCTTCTTCATCGTCTTGGGCAGGAGCTCACAGGAGTAGAGCTCTGGAACCTCTACATTTTTATTGTGCTCTTTCTTTCTTAACCTCCCCCCCAAAAAAACAAAACAAAAACAAAAACAAACCAAAACCAACCAAAAACTTGTTTCTGGTCTTCATTGTTCAACTCCACTCCCCAACATTTTTTTCCTGAACTCTAAGATTTGACAAACTTTCTAATATTTTTATCCACACAAAAAAGGGATAATAACAAAACCATATAAAGCAAGATCAATGGAAATCTTCATCATGCCCCTGTGGCCACAGAGAAGAAAGTCATTTAAAAAGCAAAATGGGAGTAAGGTTTTATGATGACAATTCTAATTCAAGAAGCATTGTAAGGTAGAAGAAGAAGACTGCAGATTTGTACCCTGCCCTTCTCTCTGAAACAGAGACTCCGAGCAGCTTACAATCTCCTATATCTTCTTCCCCCAGAACAGACAACCTGTGAGGTAGGTGGGGCTGAGAAGGCTCTCACAGCAGCTGCCTTTTCAAGGACAACTTGTATGAGAGCTATGGCTGACCCAAGGCCATTCCAGCAGCTGCAAGTGGAGGAGTGGTGAATCAAAATCGGTTCTCCCAGATAAGAGTCCGCACACTTAACTGCTAAACCAAACTGGCTCTCATTTTTTGCAGTTACAAAGTAGATGCTGAACTGATCTAATTTAGTCCACCTTCTGGTGAAATCAGGGGGTGTGTGGTATATGCAAACGAGTTGTGCAGATGAGCTCTGGCACCTCTTTTTCTCCGAAATGACCCCTGGGCATGATCAGCATGAGTCAGAGGGTAGGAGACATGCTGCCTGGTGATCTAAGGATGAGAGATAAGAAAGGTCGAGACCGAGCTTTCTGCTATTAGTCACCATATGACTTTGACCCCTCAAGTGTCTTTCCCTGTGCTCATGAATGTCATCTTTCTTCCTAACACCTTCCTATCATTCTTACTCATCCCATCCAGCTAATTGCCTGGAACCATTTGCAGGATTCTTTCCACTTCTATCACCTTAACACCTTTCATAGCAGACTATCATTGATAGGAGACTTTGGATTTGTCATTTTATCTAATATTGCTGGGTAGTTGCTTTTGGGGGAAGGAAATGCCGCAGCTCAGAGTGGTTCCAGGAGCTTTTCACCAAAGCAGTAGCCATATCTTTAGGAGAACATCAGTTTTGCACATTTGCTGTTGAATCTTTTAGTCATATAATCAGCCCCTAACCCAATCAGGTTATGGTTTCAAAAAATCATGGCGCGCCTTTGGAATAATATAATAACCGTATTTTAACTGGAGGAACTTTGAAAGAACACTAGCAGAGAATATATGTCTGTAACTGGAGATGCGTGTTCAGATATATTTGAACTGAATATATATACGAGCTAGGAAAAGAGAGGGGGGAGGGACAGTGGCTCAGTGGTAGAGCATCTGCTTGGTAAGCAGAAGGTCCCAGGTTCAGTCCCCAGCATCTCCAACTAAAAAGGGTCCAGGCAAATAGGCATGACAAATCTTAGCTTGAGACCCTGGAGAGCCTGGAGAGCTGCTGCCAGTCTGAGTAGACAATACTGACTTTGATGGAACGAGGATCTGATTCAGTATGAGGCAACTTCATATGTTCAATCTCCGGGGTTTTCCAGGATAGCCTTAAATGGTTCTCCCCACGAATCCCAGATATATTTGGGATTAACTGGGAGTGTTGAGAAGATACCGGTGTTTGAAAGCTCAAAGGATGTTTTTCTTTTCCTTTTTTCCCCCTGAGCATCTGCGTTTTCCCAGGCTTTGTACCAGGCTGATTTGTCTTAAATTGTGGCTTTTAAACTTGTTTTTTGTTGACTACGCATTCTTTTGCTTGGGTTGCTTCATGTCACGTTTGCTTTATTTAAAGGATCCTTGGGTTTTGCATGCTATTGATGATCAGGTTGTACATTGGCTGGATTCTCTGCTAGGCTTGCATCAGCAATTTTGTATTAGAATGTTCATTGATTTTTGAGGGTGCTTATGTATTTTTAAACCACCCCCCTGTCTCCTGTAGGCTAACTGATGGTCAACAAAAATGGACCCTCTTTGCCCTTACCGAGGACTCTATCAAAGTTTGAAAACATGGCATATTGACAATGACTGAACATGGACCTATTTTTAGATATCTGGAAAGCTTTTGTAGAAATTATGTGAAGATTGGCCACCACTGCTGTTACTATGGCTTTTATTTTTGTAGAAAAAGCCCAGCAGGAACTCATTTGCATATTAGGCCACACCCCTGATGCCAAGCCAGCTGGAAATGCATTCCTGTGCATTCCTACTAAAAAAAAAAACACCCTGGTTTTTATATTTTTGACTCTACTATATGTAGCGGTGGAATTCTAGCAGGAGCTCCTTTGTATATTAGGCCACACACCCCTGATGTAGCCAATCCTCCAAGAGTTTACAAAAAAGAGCCTTGTAAGCTCTTGGAGGATTGGCTACATCAGAGAGGTGTGGCCTAATATGCAAAGGAGCTCCTGCTACAATTCCACCCCTGACTGTATGTATAATTGTCTTTTTAAAAATTCTATTCAGTTGTATTTTGAGGGGATTTCCCCCCCTCTTATCACAGGGCAAAAATTGCTCTAACTTGAGTTGCTCTAATGTTTGCATTGACACCTGTAAATTTAATCATCAGGTTTAATTTATGTAAGATTTTTGTATGTTGCCTTAATGTTGTCACATGACAGTAGAAAACCAAAATTTGTAAGTCATCCTAAAGTTAAGAATTGTAATGCCCAACACTTCATTGTGAAAGGAAATTTAAAAGAGAGCCAGTTTGGTGTAGTGGTTAAGTGTGCGGACTCTTATCTGGGAGAACCGGGTTTGATTCCCCACTCCTCCACTTGCACCTGCTGGAATGGCCTTGGGTCAGCCATAGCTCTGGAAGAGGTTGTCCTTGAAAGGCAGCTGCTGTGAGAGCCCTCTCCAGCCCCACCCAGCCCCACCCTGTGTCTGTTGTGGGGAAGGAAGGTAAAGGAGATTGTGAGCCGCTCTGAGACTCTTCGGAGTGGAGGGCGGGATATTAATCCAATATCTTCTTCTTCTTCTTCTTATTTCTGGGCGGATTTTTTTTAAAAAATAATGTAAGGTACACCACAAAATAGAGATGTGATTGTTTGCCACTTACTTTCAGCCATCACTTGGTTCTTTTATATTCAGCTGCCCCCAAATCAGCAAATGCGAAAGTGTGGCCTTTCAGAATGCTTCCATAGGGCCTCTGTCTACTTCACACTTTACCCTGCTCAGAATAGAACATTGCACTCCTGCTCGGTGTGCGGTGGCTCGGATTTATAACGCTTTAGGTAGCCGTGGCCCTGGTATGATGACAATGATAGCCTCGTTAAGCACATCTCATTTGAGTCAAACGGCAAGATGCGTTTTGTTTATATGGCTCATTTCGCCGACAAATTAGATTTCAAATTGATTGCCTTCGAGAATGTCTTTCTTCATCACTTTCTGCAGGAGGCAATCGCAAAGAGAGTTGCGGCAATTAATGAGCTCCTAGATCAATCGAAGGCAGGGCACCGATGACGGAGTTTGAAGGAATCTAAAGGTCCTTCTGAGTGTCCCACTGTGGGCACGTTCTATCATTACACAATCTTCTATGAGCCCCATTGAAAGCAATTAGATCGGCACAAGGACCGACTCCCCAATAGCCCTATGCTGCTCTCTCCTCTTCTCCGCAGAGCTTCCATGGGATTTCACACTATCTGCCTCGGGGCTGCAACTCACTCCGCCTCTTTGGCGCAGCAAACAAGATCCTCTAAAAACTGGTTTCTGTTTGCCATGTGAAAAAAGTGAAGCGACTTGCAGTCCCGGGGCTTCTTCCCTCCAGCTGCCAGCTCACCAGGCCTCAGCAGTCTCTCACACTTTCTCTCTGACTGTTGCTCTCTCACTCTCCACCGTTGCTGTCACTCTTCTGCTTTCCCTCTCACTGCCACTCTCTTGCTCTTCCCTTCTCTGTCGCTCTTTCTCACTGTCACTTTCTCTCTCTCCCCCTTGCTGTCACTCTCTCTCTCACTGTCACTCTCCCCTCACTGCCACTCTCTCGCTCTCTTGTTTGCTGCCACTCTCTCGCTCGCTGTCACTCTCATCCTTGCACTCTCTCGTTTTGCTGTTGCTTTCTCATCTTGCACTCTTTCTCTTGCTGGTGTTCTTTTGCGTTTGTTGCTCTCTCATGTGCTCTCTCATTTACTCTTTCTCTCTCACGTGTGCTCTCTCTCTCCCTCCCTTTTCCTCCAATCCTGGAGACCCTCCAACGGGAGGGCCTTATAAAGGGAAGGGTTTTTTTTTAATATAGTGGCCTGCCCACTGCCCCCCATAGCCATCAGCCTGCTACGCAGTGAGCTGTGCACAACCACAAAATGGGCTGCTACAATACGGCTTCCAGAGGAGATGGAACCAGTTCCAAAATGGTTGCTGAAGCTTACTTTCAGTCACACAGTGTAGATCCGTGTTCTGTGGTGGCAGCTGCTGCCAAAGCAACATTCTTTTAAAAACAACAGCAACTATATAGCCAATCAAATTTCCAAGGGTCAATCAAACACTTGTTGGGCAAAAGCCCCATGTAGCCCCGCCTACTTTCTGAAAATACTTGGCGGGCTTCAGGAGATGTATTGAAAGGCACCAAGGTGTTCAAGCAGGGCCGGATCTAGGAAGGGGCGGAGGGGGCGCATGCCCCGGGCACCACCAGAGGGGGGTTCCAAATCGGGTATGGAGTCCAGTTCTGTGTTCAAGGTCACCATTTTGGGGACCCCTGATCTAGAACATCTTTATTTTTTAAAGTAAACGTACATAAATAGTACATAATGTGCATAACTAGTAAGTAGTACATTAAAATGGCTACTCACGATGCCAACTTAAACCTGTGGCAAAGGCACAGGAAGAAGTATATCCCAGGGGTGGCCAACGGTAGCTCTCCAGATGTTTTTGCCTACAACTCCCATCAGCCCCAGCCAGCATAGCCAATGGCTGGGGCTGATGGGAGTTGTAGGCAAAAAACATCTGGAGAGCTACCATTGGCCACCCCTGGAATATCCCATCATCAGCCTCGAGCCTTTCACTGTTTTGCGTGATTCTGTTACTTAGGATATTGATAGCCACCCTTTTTTTAACTCGACAGGTACGAAGGCAGGAGGTTAATTTTTATAAGTGCTGAGCAAGCTGCAGCGCCTCTATAAACAGGAGCACTCTTTAGCGGTTTTGACAGCCCCACAACAAATGTAGGCATGTAAAAAATGATTTAGAAGTCCGGCGTGAGGTTGCAGTTTCATAAATCTCAGCCCCGACTCATTTATCTTTCTTAAAAAAAACCTTACAGGCTTTGGCTCCAGAAAGATAAAATAAGACTTAGCGGAGTCTAAGCAGAGGGAGAATTTCCGAGCTGAGAATGAACTCAGTACAAATGAGGCCTATTGAGGCCTTGGTGGTGAAGAGGGTTGCCAAGTCCATTTCTGGGAACCTTGGGGGTGGGGCCAGGAGACTTTTAAGGTGAAGCCAGGAGACTTTGGGGGTGGAGCCAGGAGCAAGGTTGTGACAAGCACAATTGAACTCCAAAGGGAGTTCTGACCATCACATTTAAAGGCACTGCACATCTTTTAAATGCCTTCCTTCTATTGGAAATAATGAAGGACAGGGACATCTTCTGAAGGGATCAGGACTTTCAGCTCCCCTTCCAAGCTCAGAGGCCTTGCCTCAATGTCTTTTGCTAGCTCAGCACCTGGCTACCATAGGGACGGAGTAATACCTTGTGCACTCTGGGGGGAAAGCCAGTTGCCAACTGATCGCCTTCCCCCTGCCTGGGACTCCCCTTTAAAATAGCATGTCTGAAACAGTGGAGATCTATGTGATACAGAGAACCACCTCCAGAATCAAAAGTTTAACGAGTTCATGAAAAAGAAAACGTTTACAAGCCTACTTTTAGCACAACAGCAGAGCGAAGCAAGGAAGAACAAAAGGAATCGGTCAAATGCAAATCCTTTGTCCCTCTCAGCTGTATGCTGAAACTAGGACAGACTTTTTAGCTAGTTCTTCAAAGATCTCCAAAGAACTTTTAGCTTTTTGTCCCAGTTTTCCAAAGATCTTCCAATACTGTAAAGTACTGGGGTCGGCGCAGTAAGAGACCAGAGTCGGAGAGTGATTTCAGCAAGCTTTACTTCAGGAACACCAACACAGACTGAGCTCTATTCAAACCTCCCGCTCCTTTATACAATTCTTGCCCCCTTCTGATTGGACCTTAACTATGTACATGGATTGGCTATTTACAGAGGCCTAAGGGCCTATCAGGGTACAGTATGAGCCTAGATGTTGATTGGCTACTTATGTTTCAATCCTTCCCCTGATTGGGCACGCTTAGGCCTTCTCTGGAACCCTGATGTGGAGTACAAGCTTGGCTTGTTCAGCTTCCCTCCAAAAGTAACAGTTCCCTCCAAAAGTAACAGTTCTCCATTTGAACCTAGGACACAACAAATACCTTCTCTCCTTCTTTGCACTCTCCTTTCTTTGGAGGTTTTTCAACAGAGGCTAGATGGCCATCTGACAGCAATGCTGATTCTATGAACTTCGGGAGATCGTGAGAAGGAGGGCAGGAAAGGTTGCATCGGTGCTTAGTTCTTGTGGTTCTTTCTTAACTCCTTTGCATATTAGGCCACACCCCTCTGATGTAGCCAATCCTCCAAGAGCTTACAGTAGGCCCTGTAGTAAGAGCCCTGTAAGCTCTTGGAGGATTGGCTACATCAGGGGTGTGTGGCCTATTCTGCAAAGGAGTTCCTGCTACAAAAAAGCCCGGCTCCCAGCTCTCTAGGCAAGGTGCATGGTCCAAGATGCCTGCTTGTTCCCCACCTCAGACACGAGGTCTGTTCAGCTCAGCATCCCAAGAGAAAGAGAGACCACCTTCCCCTTGTAGGGTAGTTTGAACAAATCTATGTCTTTGATTCCAGTCAGCCCAAGTCGTGTTATCTCTAAAGATTTGTTTCTTCAAGCCTCTCTAGAATCTGACACCTCTTTAGTTGTTGTAGATTTTCTGTGGTCTTGGCATTGTAGAACCTGATGTTTCACCAGCAGCTGTAACTGGCATCCTCAGTTCTCTCTGTGTCAAAGTGAGAAGAAGATGGTAGGCAGGTAATTTATATCAACTCAGAAAGGTGGGGTAGGACTGAGTCATTATCTTGTAGGAGCTTCCCAGGCTGTGACATGCTAATGGAGGAACTTCCCTGAGGAGGTCCTTTTGCATCTGGATTGGCTGTTGAAAGTCTAATCTTATCTGTAGTGCTGTCGTAAGATGTAGAGCATTTTGTGTTTTTTCAGGGCCGGAAACCATGCCCTATTTGTTTTTAAACTCTCGTCCTTCCTGTTGACATTGTCTTTGTGTTTATAGATTTCAATGGCTTCCTTGTGTAATCTGACACAGCAATTGGATGCATTGTCCAACATTACAATGTCTTGGAGTAAGATACAATGTCCTGTTTGAGTTAGGCTATATTCAGCCACTGCTGATTATTCGGGTTGGTCAAGTCTGCAGTGTTTTGCATGTACTTTTATTCTTGTCTGGATGCTACGTCGTGTGGTCTCAACATATACCTGTCCCAACTCTGTTTCCTGCCTGAAGAATGGGGGAGAGCGGGTGTGTGTGAGTGTGACCTTTGTCTAAATCAATTCACATCTGTATGAAACCCAAGTGCCATCAGGAGGTCCACCAGTGGGGCCAGGATGTTAGAAGCCCTCCCACTGTGCCTCCCCAAGCACCCAGAATACAGAGCATCACTGCCACAGAGAGAGTGTTCCAATGATTCGCTGTGGCTAATAGCCACTGGTGGACCTCTGCTCCATATATTATCCAATCCCCTCTTGAAGCTGTCTATGCTTGTAGCTGCTACCACCTCCTGTGGCAGTGAATTCCATGTGTTAATCACCCTTTGGGTGAAGAAGTACTTCCTTTTATCAGTTCTAGCCTGACTGCTCAGCAATTTCATTGAATGTCCACGAGTTCTTGTATTGCGAGAAAGGGAGAAAAGGACTTCTTTCTCTACTTTCTCCATCCCATGCATAATCGTATAAACCTCTCATGTCACCCCGCAGTCTACGTTTCTCCAAGCTAAAGAGCCCCAAGCATTTTAACCTTTCTTCTTTCATTTCAGTTCTTAATACCTTTCTCCGTAAGGCCCGCCCCCATTCTGTAGCTAGATGGGCACTGCATAAGAAACATGAAATCAGATCTAATCAAGGAAGTTGCAGTGTGAGCTATGATAAGCAGAACTAATTCACATCCATAAAAGGTAGGCCATGCTGAGCTATTCAGGCCTACAGTGAGGAAAGAAAAGTGCCCATTCAAACTCGGTGGAAAGATAGCATTACATCTTTTAATGAATCCTAATCCAGGACTTTCATGCTGGACTCTCCCTTTGAAGCTTTTTTTGGCAAGAGAACACTAACGTTAAGATCAGTAACTGTATGTCCTGGAAGTGTCAAGTCATTTTTAAGTTAGAAAGTTTTTTTTTTTAAGCTAAAATGGAACACACTGCAGAAAAGCACAAGGTAAAAGTGTCACTTTCAGAAGCACCGCGGATATTTCAAACACCAGTGATTCAGAAGTGCAAAGAACGCTGGAAAATAAAGGAAATGAGTTTTCAGGGGAGAAAAAAGAACGCAGCTCAGTCTCACTTTGCAAATGGGACACAAGTGGCTTTGTTAGGGAAAGGCACATCAAACCCATGAACAGCTGGCAGCGGAAATGGATTACAAAGTTTTTTTAAAGGGGGCTCGGTGTAAGTAAGCGTTAAAATGTTGTACCTTGGAGCAAAAGTTCCTCCATTTACAGACATACTAATGGGGTCTGAAGCAGGGCTTTTTTTGTAGCAGGAACTCCTTTGCATATTAGGCTACGCCCTCCTGAGGTAGCCAATCCTCCTGGAGCTTACAGGGCTCTTAGTACAGGGCCTACTGTAAGCTCTTGGAGGATTGGCTGCATCATGGGTATGTGGCCTAATATGCAAAGGAGTTCCTGCTGTAAAAAAAGCCCTGGTCTGAAGTATCGTAATACCTTTGCACAGATCTGTGGTGCAGCTGCATTTGGAATATTGCACACAGTTCTTGTTGGTGCATCTCCAAAAGGCTATTGTAGAACGTGAGAAAATACAGGGGAAAAAGGGAACTGAGATGATCAGTGTGTAGGAGCCACATCCCTATGAGGCAAGGCTGAGGACTTTGGGGCTTGGTTTAGAGACAAGGAGATTAGGAGAAGGGGGACACATGGCAAAGGTTTATAAAGGCTTTAAAAGGGGGTTAAACAAATCCATAAAGACCACTCCATGGACCTCTGATGGACCTCTGCTCCATATGCTTATCCAATTCCCTCTTGAAGTTGGCTATACTTGTAGCTGCTGCCACCTCCTGTGGTGGTGAATTCCATGTGTTAATCACCTTTTGGGTGAAGTACTTCTATTTATCCGTTCTAACCTGACTGCTCAGCAATTTCATTGAATGTCCACGAGTTCTCGCATTGTGAGAAAGGGAGAAAAGTACTTCTTTCTCTGCCTTCTCTGTCCCATGCATAATCTTGTAAAACCTCTATCATGTCACCCCATGGTGTCTAAATTGTTAACCATGGTGTCTAAATGAAATGCCATGTCCAGAGGCAGAAACCCTGAGACTACCAGGGCTGGCAGGTTACAACCGGCAGAAGCCTTCTAGGGCCATCTGAATGGACACCAAAGTGACCAGAAAGATGGACTATATCAGCGTTTCCTAACCTGTAGGTGGGACCCCAAAATGGGTCATGAAGCCTCTGAAAGTGAGTCATGGGCCAGCCCTCCTTAATTCTTCACTGAATATGCCTGTTTATCAAGTATAGCCTGCCCTGATTGTTACTAGAGTGAGTTTCTTAGAATATTAAGAGGGATTAGAGGAAGTAATAAAGGAGAGAGTACTCAGAGACCAGGATGTAACCTCCTGTGATGGACTGCACATTTTAAGAGGCTTAGAAGCAGGGGTGGAATTCTAGCAGGAGCTCCTTTGCATATTAGGCCACACACCCCTGATGTAGCCAGTCCTCCAAGAGCTTACAAGGCTCTTTTTTGTAAGCTCTTGGAGGATTGGCTACAGCAGGGCTGTGTGGCTTAATATACAAAGGAGCTCCTGCTAGAATTCCACCCCTGCTTAGAAGTGCTGAACTGCCAACTAAAGAAGTGTGAAGGATTAATTCTTCACAAAGCCAGAAGGCATTGAGTGACAGGTTGCTTCAGGCAGTCTGATTGGTCAGCATCAGTTGACCAGAAAAAAAAAAAATCTCGTGAAAGCTGTATGCTGAGGAGAGTTAATCGAAGTCCTGCCTTAACTAAGAAGAGACATGTACTGAGACCATCTGGGAATAGTTCTGACAGAAAAGGGTTTAGTGCTGACAGAATCAGATTTCAACTGTGACTGAATACTTTAGCTGAGAGCAGTTTGAACACAGACAGAGAACAGGGTGAAAGTTTGGCAAGGAAGTTTGGGTAGTAGAATAAAATTTCCATTCAGGCCAAAGGAAAGGGGAAAACTCGAGAGAGAGAAGAAGAATCTCTACCTAGTCCAACAGGGAGAGTTGTCTCTAAAGAGTACAGAGTTGTCTCTAAAGAGTACAGAGTTGTCTCTAAAGAGTACAGAAATCCCTGGTCTGGTGTGGTTAGAAACTGCCTGGAGAGACCTAAAAGTCTGTTAACAGCCCAATATGTGTATCGGTGTTCCAAGAGAAGGGGTTTGAGTACTGGGAAGAGAGTCTCAGCCTTCTGGGCACCAAAAGGGTCAGAAATTACTCAAAGTATACTAGTGTTTGAGAAAACACTGGAACAAAGGCTTCTCAATATAAAGATCTAAGTAACTGTGAATAACTAATTAGCCTGATACATAAGAACAAAAGTCTGTGCTTGTACTAATTTTGCCTCAGTAACTTCAAACCCTGATTTCACCTGACCTTTTTCCCTGATGTAATTTTTTTTTGTTTGAATTTTGAAAGCATCAGCAGTGTCATTTTCAGTGGTTTAAGTTAAACCCTCTGATTTCTGGGATGAGCAAATAGCCATTATATCTTACTGATGCAAAGTAGAGCAGCCAGAGTTTTTTTGGAGAGAAGAATACATGTTGCCAGGGCTGCTCAGTCTGTGAGGGGACAAACAAAAAGGAGGGGGAACTTAGCCTCGGAGGGAGGGAAGTGAACAGTGTTTGGTGTACAGAGCCAGACGTAGTGGTTAAGTGCCAGTTTGATGTAGTGGTTAAGTGTGTGGACTCTTATCTGGGAGAACCGGGTTTGATTCCCCACTCCTCCACTTGCACCTGCTGGAATGGCCTTGGGTCAGCCATAGCTTTGGCAGAAGTTGTCCTTGAAAGGGCAACTTTCTGTGAGAGTCCTCTCAGCTCCACCCACCTCACAGGGTGTCTGTTGTGGGGGAGGAAAATAAAGGAGATTGTGAGCCACTCTAAGACTCTGAGATTTGGAGTGGAGGGTGGGGTATAAATCCAATATTATCATCATCATACTTCCATATTCGAAAGCTGTGTATGTCAGAAAGCCACTTGAATGGGGTTCACAGTGGGGACAGGTACCCCTTCTATGTAATGTTTTGTTGGTTTCTCAAAAACATCTGGTTGGCTACTGTAGAAAATGGAATGCTGAAGTAGATGGGTGCCAAGATCACAGTTTGCTGTGGGTGCCAAAAAACCTTGGGCTAGCCTTGGACGGGTCATTATACCAACTAAATTTGGACATGTGGGTTGCCGCATTGAAAAGTCTGGCAACCTCTCAACTAGATGACTCATCAGTCCGATCCAGCACACCTGCTTTGATATTTTTAAATCAACAGCATCTTCAAAATTGCTTCTGTCCACAATCTCTTGGCATCTTTATCAACCAAGGCTGAACTAAAAAGTAGTTATTAAGTGAACTGCCTGTTTGGAACTACGGCTTCTTTGTCCCAAAACCTTAGCAAACATTGAAAATTAGAAGATTGTGGTACATACAACCCTTCAGGCCTCATTTTGGGCAGGAGCTCAAAGGACCTCTAAATTTTATTGTGCTTTCTTTCTTACCGCCCCTCCCCCCAAAAAAATTCTTGCTTCTGGGCTCCATTGTTCAACCCCCACTGTGATAATTTTGCCAAACTCTAAGATTTGACAAACTTTCTAATATTTTCCCCCTGCAAAAAATGAGAAAATAACCAAAACTTATCAAACAGACTGATGGAAATCTTCCTCATGCCACTGTGGCCACATAGGAAAAAGTCATTTAAAAATATGATGGAAGTAAGGTTTTCTTATGACAATTCTAATTCAAGAAGCATTTTAAGGGAGATGCGGAGCTGATATCATCGAGTACACCTTCTGGTGATGTCAGGAGTGTGTGGCATATGCAAATGAGTTATGCAAATGAGCTGTGTTAATGAGTTCCGGCACCTCTTTTCCCACAAAATAACTCCCGCACACCACCATCCGATCATTCCACCTTCCATGGGGCAATGACAGTTCCACAGCGGCCTCCCTTCACCCAGCTTGCTTCTTTGAACAATATTTTGGGGATAGACAGACTCATTACCTGGATGAACATGAGAGAAGCCATGTTGGATCAGGCCAATGGCCCATCCAGTCCAACACTCTGTCACACAATGGCCAAAAAAACCCCAAGTGCCATCAGGAGGTCCACCAGTGGGGCCAGGACACTAGAAGCCCTCTCATTGTGCCCCCCAAGCACCAAGAATACAGAGCATCACTGCCCCAGACAGAGTTCGAATGATAAACTGTGGCTAATAGCCACTGATGGACCTCTGCTCCAAATGCTTATCCAATCCCCTCTTGAAGCTGGCTATGCTTGTAGCCACCACCACCTCCTGTGGCAATGAATTCCATGTGTTAATCACCCTTTGAGTGAAGAAGGACTTCCTTATATCCATTCTAACCCGACTGCTCAGCAATGTCATTGAATGTCCACAAGTTCTCATATTTTGAGAAAAAGAGAAAAGTACTTCTTTCTCTACCTTCTCTATCCCATGCCTAATCTTGCAAACCTCTATTATGTCACCCCGCAGTCGACATCTCTCCAAGCTAAAGAACCCCAAGCGTTTTAACCTTTCTTCATAAGGAAAGTGAGAGCCAGTTTGGTGTAGTGGTTATATGGGAGAGCCAGGTTTGATTCCCCACTCCTCCACTTGCAGCTGCTGGAATGGCCTTGAGTCTGCCATAGCTCTGGCAGAGGTTGTCCTTGAAAGGGCAGCTGCTGTGAGAGCCCTCTCATCCCCACCCACCTCACAGGGTGTCTGTTGTAGCGGAGGAAGATAAGGAGATTGTGAGCTGCTCTGAGACTCTGAGTGGAGGGTGGAATATAAATCCAATGTCTTCTTCTTCTTCTTCCCTATGAAGAAAGAAAGAAAGAAAGAAAGAAAGAAAGAAAGAAAGAAAGAAAGAAAGAAAGAAAGAAAGAAAGAAAGAAAGAAAGAAAGAAATCCTTAATTGTGTTTGTCTATATCCTTTATAAAGTTTATATCTCTGCTACCTGGCATTACATTTTATGACATACATGGCCTGGCCCAGCAAGATCTCATTTATGTCAGAAAGAAAGAAAGAAAGAAAGAAAGAAAGAAAGAAAGAAAGAAAGAAAGAAAGAAAGAAAGAAAGAAAGAAAGAAAGAAAGAAAGAAAGAAAGGCGATGCTGCAGCATTTCTAGAGGGATGTATGCAAAGGGCTCAGAAAATGCAAAAAGCAGGCATTGTTATTATCAATTCTGACTGAAAGAGTCAAGACCTTTAAAAACGACCTTCTGGTCTGTTTGCTGAAACCGGGTGTTGGATTTTTTCCCCCTTTTCTTCCATGTGGAAGACAGCATACCGGACCTTTGTAAAACTCCATCGGTTCACATTTTTGTTCTCGTCAACCTATTGCGAAATGCAACACAATGGTGTCGCTTGACGATTTCAATCTCTCCCTGACATCGTTTACTTTCTCTTAGTGGTGTTAAATGAAATGCCAAGGGTTCTCCTGCCTGCCAGCCTGTTGTCAAAGCATCCTCAGGTTTCCTTTTTTCTTTTTTGTAAACGAAAACCCCACAAACAATGCCTAAATAAAGAAGGAATCCGGCTGAAGGAGAAATATTGTATCTGATTCCATGTGACATCAGAATCCAATCCCTAATAGAAAGCCTGAACGCCATTTCAATCTCTCGTTCACATCTGCATTGGCCGGTATCGTCGGGACCAGTTCTCATTACTTACCTCACCAAATTGACACAAAATAGTCGCATGGTCAAATAGTCCAAGACAATTTCAAAAAGATATATATATATATATTTCGCATGGAACACCTATGAATAAACAACGGCCGTTTCTCCGCAGACATGTTTATAAGCTTGACTTTCCCATGTGACGTTAAGAAATTGGAAAACAGAATGAGAAAACCACAACAGCCAATTTATATGCAGATGAAGCCCGTCTCCTATAGGCTGCTTATTTCCTGTCTATTTACTCCAACATCCTTCATGCTGTGTAATGTTTATAAGACACCGTGGGGAGAATTTATCCAGGGACTGACAGAGAGGTGCCCTCCAAAACGTGGATAACCCTCAGCTCTGCTTCACCCTAGTTGCTGAGTTGGGCGAGTCTTGAGCAAATGCTTGGAGAAAAGTAATGGAATGGATGAGGACCTGAAAGACTATGCTGTTTCAGCAAGCATTCAACTCAAATAGCGACCATCACTAAGGATATTAGACCTGAATGGATGTTTTAAGACCACTGCATGCCATCATTAAATTGTATGGAATATATGAACATATGAAGCTGCCTTATACTGAATCAGACCCTCTGTCCATCAAAGTCAGTCTTGTCTACTCAGACTGGCAGCGGCTCTCCAGGGTCCCAAGCGGAGGTTTTTCACGCCTATTTGCCTGGACCCTTTTGAGTTGGAGTTGCCAGGGATTGAACCTGGGACCTTCTGCTTACTAAGCAGATGCTTTACCGCTGAGCCACCGTCCCTCCCCTAATGAACATATGAAGCTGCCTTATACTGAATCAGACCCTCAGTCCATCAAAGTCAGTCTTCTCTACTCAGACTGGCATCAGCTCTCCAGGGTCTCAAGCTGAGGTTTTTCACGCCTATTTGCCTGGACCCTTTTTATTTGGAGTTGCCAGGGATTGAACCTGGGACCTTCTGCTTACTAAGCAGATGCTTTACCACTGAGCCACCGTCCCTCCCCTAATGAACATATGAAGCTGCCTTATACTGAATCAGACCCTCAGTCCATCAAAGTCAGTCTTCTCTACTCAGACTGGCAGCTGCTCTCCAGGGTCTCAAGCGGAGGTTTTTCACGCCTATTTGCCTGGACCCTTTTTATTTGGAGTTGCCAGGGATTGCACCTGGGACCTTCTGCTTACTAAGCAGATGCTTTACCACTGAGCCACCATCCCTCCCCTAATGAACATATGAAGCTGCCTTATACTGAATCAGACCCTCTGTCCATCAAAGTCAGTCTTGTCTACTCAGACTGGCAGCTGCTCTCCAGGGTCTCAAGCTGAGGTTTTTCACGCCTATTTGCCTGGATCCTTTTTATTTGGAGTTGCCAGGGATTGAACCTGGGACCTTCTACTTACCAAGCAGATGCTCTGCCACATATATGAACATATGAAGCTGCCTTCTACTGAATCAGACCCTGGGTCCATCAAAGTCAGTATTGTCTACTCAGACTGGCAGCGGCTCTCCAGGGTCTCAAGCTGAGGTTTTTCACGCCTATTTGCCTGGACTCTTTTTAGTTGGAGATGCCGGGGACTGAACCTGGGACCTTCTGCTTTCCAAGCAGATGCTCTACCACTGAGCCACCGTCCCTCCCCTAATGAACATATGAAGCTGCCTTCTACTGAATCAGACCCTCAGTCCATCAAAGTCAGTCTTGTCTACTCAGACTAGCAGCAGCTCTCCAGGGTTTTAAGCTGAGGTTTTTCGTGCCTACTTGCCTGGACCCTTTTTAGTTGGAGATGCCGGGGATTGAACCTGGGACCTTCTGCTTACCAAGCAGATGCTCTACCACTGAGCCACCATCCCTCCCCTAAATTAGCACCTGAATTGTTTTTAACTTAATGTTTTATTGTTGTTTCATTATGAATTGTGAGCTGCCCTGAGCCTGCTTTGGCAGGGTGGGCGGGATATAAATGGAATAAACCTAACCTAACCTAGCTCGGTCCAGACCTGAGTGAAATGCTCTCGGTCAATGACAAAGCCACTCAAGACCAGGGTGTTCTGACGGTGGGTGGAGGCAAGGTGATACCAGGGGATCTGTAGGCATCCATTAGTAGGCTGTTGGCCAATTGGGCTGCCGTGAGGATATGTCACTGGCATGCCACTCTGTGATTGGTGGCCAGATGGTGCATTGCAATAGATTCCAGTGCAATTGCTGTGTTCTGAGTTCCTTGGATCTTGAGGGTTTCTTTGCACATATTTTCCCTCTGCTGGGATGAGGAAAAGAAATACAGATTAACTAAGGCAGCACCAGGCCAGCTGTAGAGACTCACCAGCAGGCCTCAGATTTAGCAGGAGCTCACAGGAGTGCAGCTCCTGAACCTTTCTGAAAGCCCCCCCTTCTTCCTCCTCACCTACCTGGTCCATTGAATAGGAGGTGAAGCTGCATAACAATCCTTGGATTAGGAGAGCGGGCAGCCAGCCAGCCACCAGGGGCTTTGCCACACCCCTAGCAGCCCTCGTTAACCCCTGGAGAAGCCAGCACCACCCTTTCTCCACTTCTTATGTGCTTTTGGGTGGTAGGTGGCTTGCTGGCCTTTTGACTGGGGGGGGGGGGCGGGGGAAGCCCAGGAGAGCCCCAAGAGATGCCCTTTCAAGGACAGCTCTGCAAGAGCTATGGCTGACCCAAGGCCATTCGAGCAGGTGCAAGTGGAGGAGTGGGGAATCAAACCCGGTTTTCCCAGATAAGAGATCGCACACTTAAGAAGAAGAACTGCAGATTTATATCCCACCCTTCTCTCTGAATCAGAGACTCAGAGCGGCTTACAGTCCGCCCACTTAACCACTACACCAAACTGGCTCTCTAGAAATTACTCTCTAGAAGCTAAAATGACTAAACTTTGGTCACATTGAGGTGAGGTGGGTGGGGCTGAAAGTGCTCTCCCAGAAGCTGCTCTTTCAAGGAAGCTCTGCCAGAGCTCTGGCTGACCCAAGGCCATGCCAGCAGGTGCAAGTGGAAGAGAGGGGAATCAAACCCAGTTCTCCCAGATAAGAGGCCCCGCACTTAACCACTACAGCAAGTTGTTATCGACCCATGGCAGACAATAACGTTTGAAGAAGATGATACGTATGAAGCACGGTGAGCAATCAGAGTATTGCATGAATGCTGATTCTTATTTTTAAAGCTACTGCAATCTCCAACAGGATGGGAAGAAGAGAAGGGATCTTTTTAATGGAGAAAATTGAACCATCTGCCAACTGCCAAAGATCCGTCCTGTCTCGCTCTGCAGATGATCACTGAGACAAAAGTGTTTGTGAAACTATCCACACTTTAGAGGTATATGGGGGGGGGGGGAGTCAAACAGGAAAGAAAGAAACATGGACCCAGCTGTTTTTGCTGAGGAATCAGGAAAAATGCACTCCGGAAAATGCAAGAAGGTGATAGAGAAATACATTAACGATCTCATTATTCCTAAAAGATCTGCAGAGTTGGTCAGAAGGATGTTTTATTCCTCACATTATTTCTGTGCAATGGCGCTGGCTTTCTTCTTTAGTCCCCCCCTGGAGACTCATTTGTCCTAGTTTATTGCAAATGCGGTTTCCCTGCAAATGCCAATATTAATGTAGGAGGGTTTCCTTCCTTGCACAAATCTAATGCAGAGAAGTTGCACCGATGAATGTTCTAGGCACCATTCAGAGTCGGTAACGCAACATTTCAGATGAGAAAAAGAATGGACGTCCTGTTTGACTGTAAAAAAAAAAGGGCCCTTCCAGTAGGACTGCAAGCCTTCCTAGTGGGGCCTTTGTGTGGAGGTGGAGATTATGATTATCTCCAGACATGAGAATTCAGAGAAGAAGAAGAAGAGGTGAAAGAGGTGGTGGAGGAGATTGGATTTATACCCCGCCCTTCACTACCTGAAGGAGTTTCAGAGCGGCGTACAATCTCCTTTCCCTTCCCTTCCTCACAAAGACACCCGGTGAGGTAGGTGGGGCTGAGAGAAACTGCTCTTGAGAGGAACAGCTTCCAACAGAGTTATGATTGACCCAAGGTCACTCCAGCAGTTGCATGGGGAGGAGTGGGGAATTAAACCTGGTTCTCCCAGATAAGAGTTTGCACTGAGCTGATCTAATGTAATACACCTTCTGGTGATGTCAGGGGTGCGTGTCATGCAAATGAGTTGTGCTAATGAGCTCCAGCACCTCTTTTTCTACAAAATGACCCCTGGTTGCCATTATGGAGGAAGAAGAAGACTGCAGATTTATACCCCGCCCTTCTCTCTGAATCAAAGTCTCAGAGTGGCTTACAATTTCCTTCACCTTCCTCCCCCACAACAGACATCTTGTTAGGTGGGTGGGACTTATAGGACTCTCACAGCAGCTGCCCTTTCAAGGACAACTCCTGCAAGAGCTATGGCTGACCCAAGGCCATTTCAGCAGCAGCAAGTGGAGGAGTGGGGAATCAAACCCAGTTCTCCCAATAAGACTCCACACACTTAACCACTACACCAAACTGGCCGTGTAGCAGTGAGAGTGTCAGGCTAGGATTTGGGAGACCCGGGTTCCAATGCCCTCTTGTGCCATGGAAACTTTCTAGGTGACCTGGGGCCAGTCACATGATCTCAGCCTAAGCTACCTCACAGGGCTATTGTGAGGATAAAATGGAGGAGAGAATGATGTCGGTTGCTTTGAATCCTCATTGGGGAGAAAACCGGAGTGTAAATGAAGTCAATAATTGAATCTTGTAGGACAGGGGTGGCCAACGGTAGTTTTCCAGATGTTTTTTGCCGACAACTCCCATTAGCCCCAGCCAGCATGGCCAATGGCTGGGGCTGATGGGAGTTGTCGGCAAAAAACATCTGTTGAGCTACCGTTGGCCACCCCTGTTGTAGGAGATAGACCTCCAAAATGATCATTCCCCCCTTTTGTAACCTTAGAAGCTCATTGATTCACAAATCTTTTTTAAAAAAATAATTTTTATTGAAATTTTGTGAAAGTGGAGAAAAAGAAAAAAAAACAGAAATCAACCTACAACATGTGGCAATCAAGGCTAGAATCTTGAGTAGCAGAAGACACTTATTCCTTTTTTTTTAATTCCATCTTTTTCATGCAAGGGCTAAAAGAACTGAGACAAATTGTGCAATTGCTAGAGGGCTCTTAGGATCCTTATCACTGAGCAAAAAAGCCAGTACAGGGGTGGTGGGGGGGGAGTTGGTTGGTTAAGAAAGTAGGAACATAAGAGAAGCCATGTTGGATCAGACCAATGGCCCATCCAGTCCAACACTCTGTGTCACATAATAGAAGCCATGTTGGATCAGGCCAATGGCCCATCCAGTCCAACACTCTGTGTCACATAAGAACATAAGAGAAGCCATGTTGGATCAGGCCAATGGCCCATCCAGTCCAACACTCTGTGTCACATAAGAACATAAGAGAAGCCATGTTGGATCAGGCCAATGGCCCATCCAGTCCAACACTCTGTGTCACATAAGAACATAAGAGAAGCCATGTTGGATCAGGCCAATGGCCCATCCAGTCCAACACTCTGTGTCACATAAGAACATAAGAGAAGCCATGTTGGATCAGGCCAATGGCCCATCCAGTCCAACACTCTGTGTCACATAAGAACATAAGAGAAGCCATGTTGGATCAGGCCAATGGCCCATTCAGTCCAACACTCTGTGTCACACAGTGGCCAAAAAAACCAGGCACCATCAGGAGGTCCACCAGAGGGGCCAGGACACTAGAAGCCCTCCCACTGCCCCCCGCCCCCAAGCACCAAGATCCAGAGCATCACTGCCCCTGATGGAGCTCTGTTGGACCTCTGCTTCGTATGTTTATCCAATCCCCTCTTGGAGTTGTCTGTGCTGGCAGCTGTCACCACCTCCTGTGGCAGTGAATTCCATGTGATAATGAAGTGGGTGAAGAGGGACTTCCTTTTATCAGTTCTAACCCGACTGTTCAGCAATTTCATTGAATATACATGAGTTCTCATATTGTGAGGAAGGGAGAAAAGTACTTCTTTCTCTGCGTTCTCTGTTCCATGCATAATCTTGTAAACCTCTGAATAAAAGTTTCATAGAGCAATCCCTCATCAATGTTTCCTCTACGGTGAGTTAGTGTGAGCTAGCGCCCAGATTTTTAGCCTCCAGCTCACACATTTTTGTCTTAGCTCAGGAAGAATGACCCTAGAGCACGATCACTGATGTACCGGAATAGCTTACAACTTTAATGCCAGCAGCTCAAACTTTAATGCCAGTAGCTCACAAAGTAGAATTTTTGCTCCCAAGACTCTGCAACTTAGAGGGAGCATTGCTTATAACCTCGAAAAATCTGCACTCCATCAGAGCACAAAAGGATGAATCAATTTTGAGGGTTTTTTTTTTTTTAAATTGAAAGGGAAAATGACCATTTTAAATGAGTAGAGTTGCTCTGCTCTCAGGCACATCTCCTTTGGAAACCGGAACTGCTGATTAAGCTTGCCTAGTTTATCGAAAGTCAATCGATTTCTGCAAGGGTTTGCCGACAATCCAGTTAAAATGGAAGGAAACAAAGTCATTTGCTCAACGAGGGTCTGCTTCCGAAGTAAGAATTTGCACGAGGCTCCTTGTTCTTCTTGGTGCGAATCAAACCAGAATGTCAAACCACTTCCCATCTGGTTTGTATGTAACGAATTTGGGGAGGCGGTGGAAATGCACCAGCTGTGAAAACAAATTCCAGGCTGTAATTGTTACCCAGAGATCATTCAAAAATATACAAGCACAAAACGCGGCCATCATAAACATGGACCATAGACTTTCTTTGGGAAAGCAAAGCTGCTTTCCTGGGAAAAACAGTCTTAGGAAGAAGTAACATAGGAAGGAGGTATCAGTGAAAGGAAAGGTCCCCTGTGCAAGCACCATTAGTTTCCGACTCTGGGGTGACGTTGCTCTCACAATGTTTTCACGGCAGACTTGTTACGGGCTGGCTTGCCATTGCCTTCCCCAGTCATCTACGCTTCCCCCCCAGCAAGCTGGGGACTCATTTTGCTGACCTCAGAAGGATGGAAGGCTGAGTCAACCTCGAGCCGGCTACCTGAAAACCCAGCTTCCACAGGGGATCAAACTCAGGTCGTGAGCAGAGCTTAAGACTGTAGTATTGCAGCTTTAACACTCTGCACCACGGGGCTCCAAGGAAAGGAAATGTCCCCTGTGCAAGCACCAGTCGTTTCCGACTCTGGGGTGACGTTGCTTTCACAACATTTTCATGGCAGATTTTTTACGGGGTGGTTTGCCATTGTCTTCCCCAGTCATCTACGCTTTCCCTCCAGCAAGCTGGGGACTCATTTTGCCAACCTCGGAAGGATGGAAGGCTGAGTCAACCTAGAGCCTGCTACCTGAAAACCCAGCTTCCACCGGGGATCGAACTCAGGTCATGAGCAGAGCTTAGGACTGCAGTGCCAGTTTGGTGTAGTGGTTAAGTGTGCAATCTCTTATCTGGGAGAACTGGGTTTGATTCCCCACTCCTCCACTTGCACCTGCTGGCATGGCCTTGGGTCAGCCAGAGCTCTGGCAGGGGTTGTCCTTGAAAGGGCAGCTGCTGTGAGAACCCTCTCCAGCCCCACCCACCTCACAGGGTGTCTGTTGTGGGGGAGGAAGGTAAAGGAGATTGTGAGCCGCTCTGAGACTCTTCGGAGTGGAGGGCGGGATATAAATCCAATATCTTCTTCTTCTTAACACTCTGCGCCACAGGGCTCTTAGGTATCAGTGAGGGGGATACCAAATGAAAGAAGAAAAGTCTTCAACTACTGGCAGAAAACAGCAACCAAGGGGATAGACAAATCTCTCTGGGAAGAGAGCTCGATAGCGTTGGTGTCATGATCGAGAAGGCCCTCTCCTCAGTTGACACCTGCCTAATCTCAGAAGGCAAAGGTATCTGAAAAGGGCCTCCAAAGCTTAACACCTGTATTGTTTTCCCCTGGGCTCTTGGATATACCTGGAGGATACAAGTGGTTGTTGTTTGGTACATACTTGCCACATGGTCAGTGGGAAGGGTGTGTCAGAACTTAAGAACTTCAAACGGATCCCATACTTGGTTACAAAGCTAGGATTTTATTGAAGAGAACTAAGCACTGGAAGAGGCAAGATAACAGTGATGGCGAGAGCCAGCACCAGCACAATTTTATACACGTAAAACAAACATCTCACAAAGCCCCAATTCACACCGTTACAGGCACATCTGTCTTCTCACCATCGCTATCAGTAGAGAGGATGCCTCCCTACTTCGAAGGCCATGCTGCTCGGCTTCAAAGGGTCCCAGTGTGAGAATGTGCAGAGACACAACATAACTCATTCTACAACCCCAAATATTTTGGATACCAGTGGGGCAAGGTTAATTACTATTCAAGCATCTTGGGTCAAGCAAGGGTTACAACATGGAGTCAGTTTGGTTCAGTAACAAAGCAGTTCTAAGTCATAGTAAAAATACATTGCAGCATTGGTCACATTATAGGGGACCAGCAGTAAAGATACAAGTTCTGACATACTGCCCCCCCTAAGCGCCCCCTCCCGCGGGGCCTGCCTTGGGCTTGTGCGGGTACAGTAGGTGAAACTTTTTCAGCAGTTGCGGAGCGGCTACATTCTGAGATTCGACCCACTCGTCACAGCTCGGGGGGAAGTGTTTCCACCTGATCAAATAATACAGTTTCCCCCATTTGACTCTGGAGTCCAGGATCTCCTGGACCTCATGGTGACTCTGACCCCTCACTGTCGTCGGAGGGGGCGGTGGGGCCCTGGGATGGAAGGACGTAGCACCAGGGTCTTTCTGAAGCAAGCTGCAATGAAAAACAGGATGGATCTTACTGAGAGATTTGGGCAGTTCGAGTTCCACGGTCACTTTGTTTATTACCCTTTTTATTTTAAATGGGCCCAGGAACTTCAGTGCGAGTTTGCGACAGGCCTGGGGAAGGGGAAGGTTTTTTGTGGACAGAAAAACTGTATCCCCCACCTTCAAGTCCCACTCCTGGGAGTGCTTTTTGTCAAACTGCTTTTTGTAGGCCTTTTTCGCTTCCTCCAGGTTTTCCTGAATACCCTTCCAGCCTTCACGGAGGCCCTCCCACCATTGCTGACAGGAAGTGGGTTCGGCCGGGCTGGCGGGGAGGGCGAGAGTGGGAAATGGTTTGCCCTCGTAACCATTGATGATTTGAAAAGGGGAGGTTTTGGTTGAGCTATGGAGGCTGTTGTTGTAGCCATATTCTGCAAAGGGGAGGAGGTCCACCCAGTTGGACTGTTGGAAGTTAATGAAGCAGCGGAGGTACTGTTCCAGAAGACCATTAACCCTCTCCGTCTGTCCGTCCGACTGGGGGTGGTAGGCAGAGCTTAGCCCCTGCTCGATACCAGCTAGTTTGCAGAACTCCCGCCAGAAGTTGGCAACGAACTGTGTCCCGCGGTCACTAATGACCTTGTCTGGGAATGAGTGTAGGCGTACAATGTGGGTGAAAAAGAGCTGGGCGAGTTTCTTGGCCGTGGGAAGTTTTTTGCATGGGATGAAATGGGCTTGCTTAGAAAATGTGTCGACTACGACCAGGATGACTGTTTTGCCCTGTGAGGGTGGGAGTTCGACAATGAAATCCATGGAGACTACCGACCATGGTCTGGTGGCGGTAGGGAGTGGAACCAGGTGGCCTGGGGGTTTACCCCCCCTTCTTTTTGCCATGAGGCAGGTGGGGCATGAAAGAACAAATTCAGAGACATCTTTCTTAATTTTCGGCCACCAGAACTGGCGGGTGAGTAAGTTGAGGGTTTTGACATAGCCAAAGTGGCCGGCCAGGCGACTTGAGTGACAGCGCTCCAAAACCTCTTTTCTGAGGGGTTCGGGTACATAGATTTTTTCATTGTGCAGCCAGAGCCCGTTTTCGGCTTTAACCAAGTTGGGTGGGCGGTCGGTCTCCTTGTTGTATCCTGAGAGGAATCGAGGCAGCAGATCTGAATCCGGGGGGCTGGTCTGCCTGCCTGAGCGGGTAGTGACCCCCCCCGAGATGGCTGAGGGGGAAATTAATGAGTCCACTACCTCCTCCCTGAGACTGTCGTGTTGTGGCATGCGAGAGAGGGCGTCTGCTAAAAAGTTCTTTGAGCCTGGGATGTGTTTTAGCACAAAGTCAAATTTAGCAAAGAAACCTGCCCACCGGATTTGTTTTGCAGTCATTTTGCGGCGCCCGGTGAGGGCTTCAAGGTTTTTATGATCGGTCCAGATTTCAAAGGGCACTCTCGCTCCTTCGAGCCAGGAGCGCCAAGTTTTCAAGGCAAACATGACTGCAAACGCCTCCTTGTCCCAGACTGACCAATTTCTTTGTTCGTTGGAAAATTTCCTCGAGATATAGGCACATGGACGGAGCACCCCATTTTCCCCCCTCTGCATTAGTATGGCTCCCACTGCGGCGTCGGAGGCGTCGCATTGGACCACGAAGGGTTTCCGCTCGTCAGGATGAGCCAACACGGGTTCGGAGGTGAAGAGGCGTTTTAGTTCATTGAAAGCTTTTTGGCATTCAGGCGTCCACGTTAGGCGTGCGCCCGGTTTTTTCGCCTCTTCACCCTTCCCTTTGGTTTTGAGAAGTTCTGTGAGGGGGAGCATGACGGTGGCAAACCCCTTAATGAAATCGCGGTAAAAGTTAGCGAACCCGATAAAACTTTGTAACTGCTTGCGGGTTCGAGGGGGTTCCCAGTCTAGTACCGCTTGGACCTTTGCGGGGTCCATGGCCAATCCCTCCCCCGACACCCGGAAACCCAAATAGTCCAATTCGGTCTTGTGGAACTCGCATTTTGACAACTTAGCGTACAGTTTGTGTTTGCAAAGGGTGCGTAACACTTTTCGGACCAGGGGTACATGCGACTTTAGATCTTGTGAATAAATAATGATGTCATCAAGGTACACCACCACCCCCTTAAACAGGAATTCCCGTAGCACTTCATTGATAAAGTTCATGAAAACACCAGGGGCTCCCTGCAGTCCAAAGGGCATGACTAGGTACTCAAATTGTCCCAAGGGGGTGTTGAATGCTGTCTTCCACTCGTCCCCCTCTTTGATGCGGACGCGGAAGTACGCGTCTCGGAGATCAAGCTTTGTAAATACTTTGCCCTTTGCTACAGTGTTCAACAAATCCTTTATCAACGGGATCGGGTAGGCGTTGGACATGGAAATCCCGTTTATAGCACGAAAATCTGTGCAAAGCCTAAGAGACCCGTCCTTCTTCTTTCGGAAGAGGACGGGGGCGGCATGGGGGGCAGTGGCCGGCCGTATGAAGCCGCGCTTAAGGTTCTTGTCCAAAAACTTTCGGAGTTCAGCTTTTTCCGCCCAACCCATGGAGTACAGTTTCGCCTTGGGAAGCTGTTGCCCTGGGATCAGCTCGATGGCACAGTCCGTGGGGCGGTGGGGCGGTAGCTCGTCCGCTTCCTTCTCGCTAAACGCTAATCTTAGATCTTGGTATTCCTTGGGGATCGAGGCGACTTCCTCGAGAGTGAGGCAAGCCCGCATGTTTTGGGGAGGAGCGTGCGGCCCCCATTCGGGGCGCCAGTGGTGATGCTCACACCTCCAATCCGGGAACCGGACGATTTGTTCCTCCCACCTTATGTCTGGTTGGTGGCGGGCGAGCCAAGACGAGCCCATCACCACGTCAAAAGAGCAAGAGGGGGCAATTACAAAAGTTTCAATCCCCCAATGCTCCTCGGTTCCCACCAGGACTGCCTGAGTCTCTAACGCACATGGCTCCCCTCTCATGGGCCCCCCGTCCATCTGCTGGAACTGCATCGGCTGTGGTAGGGGGGAAGTGGCTAATCCCAACGCCTCAACTAGGCGGGGGGTGATCAGTTCCCTGTTACACCCGGAGTCGATCAGTGCTCGGGCGTGCATGAATCTCTTTAGGTTAGGGTTGAGGAGGGTAACGGCCATAAAAAGTAAACCCCCTGTTGCTCTCACCGTGAGGAGTGCCGGCTGTTGCTGGACCTGCTTTGCGGCACCCATTAAAGCAGGTCGCTGTCGTTTCCCGCCGACTCGGTGTCGTCCGATTCTTCGGTCGATTCTTCCACGGTAGCCAATTCGGTGGTAAAATCCTCGTCAGTCGCCAGGGAAGTGGCGACAGAGCCCCGGCTGGGCTCCTTCGAGCGGCCGCTCTTCTTCTTCTTCGGCCCCGGGGTAGTTGCCTTCACCGTGGGTGGGGCGGCACCCACTTTCACTGGGCAGTTGGCAGCGAGATGATTTGGGTCTCCGCATTTGAAGCACTTGCGAGCAGGAGACGGGGTGGAGGTCGCCGGTGTCTTCCTCCCTTCGGATTTAGTCGGGGTGAGTTTCGCCGCCTTCTTTGCCAGCTGCTGCCGTCGCATCCCCACATGTTGGAGGTTGGTCTCCACCTCTCCGGCCAGCTGGATCCATCCGACCAACGTGTCGGGTCTCCCCTGACTGTAACAGCGGTCGAGGATTGTCGGGTTCAGACCATTGATGAACGCGGTATATTTCATGACCTCGTTCCATCCCCTTGCCGCCGCGCAGTACCCCAGGAACTCGGTGGCATACTCGCGGGTGGAGCGGTTGCCTTGCTCTATGCGCTGAAGGGCGGTGACAGCCTTCTCCTCCCGTAGGGGATCGCCATACTGGCGGAGCATCGCGTGCAGGAACCCTGCCACCGTAGCTAGTTCGGGCTTTCTTCCCATAAAAAGCCCGACGTACCACTTGCGGGCCGCGCCTCTCAGTCGGGACGCGATGTGGTACACTCGGCTGGCTTCGGTCGGGTAATCCGCACCCCAGTGGGTGAAGAACGTGTCGCACTGTATGGTGAAATACTCCACGTCCTCCGGATTCCCATCGAAAGTAATCTTCAATTCTCTTCCTCGACCCTCGGCCCCTCCCGGGGCTCGCGGCGCCCCCGGCGGCGGCGCGGGGCCCGGTAGCACCGGCAGGATCGGGGCGGGTGGCGCCGGGGCCCCTGGAGCGGGCAGGGCCGGCAGCGCCGGGGCAACCGGGGCCAGCGGGGCTGGTGGTGCCGGGGCAGGTGGAGCCGGCAGCGCCGGGGCGGCCGGAGCTTGCGGCGCTGGGGCGGCCGGAGCTGGTGGGGCCGGGGCGGCCGGAGCTTGCGGCGCTGGGACCGGCGGGGCCAGCGGGGCTACGGGCGGTTGCCCCAGCGGTAGCCCTCCTATCGGGACTCCCAGGACCGCAGTTTGCAAGGTGCGGAGCTGGTCGTAGATCGCGCCCAGGTTCTGCTGCAACTCCTCGGCCATCGTCACGCGGGATCGATGCACGTCGTCGTGTATCTCCCGGACCCAGTCGAATAAGTCGTTGCGGAGGGTCCGGATCTGGTCGTCTCCCCCTCGGGGCTCCGGACCCTCCTCTTGGTCGCCGCCGCCGTCTCCGGCTCCCCCTTCGCCCAGCATGCTTCGGTACCGCTGCTCCGCGGCGTCGATTGCTGCCGTGGACTTCCGTGGGCTCCAGGTTCGCGGGGCTGGGAACGCGGCGTCGACCGAGAAAGGCGCTGGGACCTTAATCTTGCGCCGGACTCCCGTCACATTTGGGTCGAGCGGCGGGTCCTCTATTGGGGTGGTGGGCTCTCCGTCGTCTGGCACTTTTGCCGCCATCGGGCCAAGCCTCCAGTACAGATAAGCCACGAACAATGGGATCACTGTTATAATGTCAGAACTTAAGAACTTCAAACGGATCCCATACTTGGTTACAAAGCTAGGATTTTATTGAAGAGAACTAAGCACTGGAAGAGGCAAGATAACAGTGATGGCGAGAGCCAGCACCAGCACAATTTTATACACGTAAAACAAACATCTCACAAAGCCCCAATTCACACCGTTACAGGCACATCTGTCTTCTCACCATCGCTATCAGTAGAGAGGATGCCTCCCTACTTCGAAGGCCATGCTGCTCGGCTTCAAAGGGTTCCAGTGTGAGAATGTGCAGAGACACAACATAACTCATTCTACAACCCCAAATATTTTGGATACCAGTGGGGCAAGGTTAATTACTATTCAAGCATCTTGGGTCAAGCAAGGGTTACAACATGGAGTCAGTTTGGTTCAGTAACAAAGCAGTTCTAAGTCATAGTAAAAATACATTGCAGCATTGGTCACATTATAGGGGACCAGCAGTAAAGATACAAGTTCTGACAGGGTGTTGACTAGTATAAGGGAGACCCAGGTACAAATGCACACTCTTCCATAACAGCTTGCTAGATAATATTGGACCATTCACACATGCTTGTCCTAAACTTCATCACAGGGTTGTTGTGATGAAAAACGGAGGAGAGGAGAAGGACTGAAACCACAGAGACCCCCACCAGTAATGGTTAAGTGCATGGACTCTTATCTGGGAGAAGCAGGTTTGTTTCCCCACTCCTCCACTCACAGCTGCTGGAATGGCCCTGGGTCAGCCATAGCTCTTGCAGAAGTTGTCCTTGAAAGGGCAGCTTCTGTCAGAGCTCTCTCAGCCCCACCTACCTCACAGGGTGTCTGTTGTGGGGGAAGAAGGTAAAGGAGATTGTAAGCCACTCTGAGACTCTGAAATTCAGAGTGAAGGACGGGGTATAAATCCAATATCATCATCTTCTTCTTCTTCTTCTGGAGAGCCAGTTTGGTGTAGTGCTTAAGTGTGCGGACTCTTATCTGGGAGAACCGGGTTTGATTCCCCACTCCTCCACTTGCACCCGCTAGCATGGCCTTGGACCAACCATAGCTCTGGCAGAGGTTGTCCTTGAAAGGGCAGCTGTTGTGAGAGCCCTCTCCAGCCCCACCCACCTCACAGGGTGTCTGTTGTGGGGGAGGAAGGTAAAGGAGGTTGTGAGCCGCTCTGAGACTCTTCGGAGTGGAGGGTGGGATATAAATCCAATATCTTCATCTACCTCACAGGGTGTCTGTTGTGGGGGAGGAAGGGAACAGAGATTGTGAGCCGCTCTGAGACTCTCCGGAGTGGAGGGCGGGATATAAATCCAATATCTTCTTCTTCTTCTTCCACCACCACCCATCACAGCCATGTCACTCAGGCTCAGGGATACAGATAGGTAAAGCTACCACAGGTTGCCACCTGTCTCGTCTCTTTTTAATATACAGCAATTTCTGGCACTTTTTCACGCCAAGTCCCCTCTCTCATTCCCAGCAACGCTAACAGGCAGGGCAGCCCACTCCCCTTATCGACCACCCCTCACTCAGACGCTTCACGGAGCTACTGGGGGATCAAGGCCAAAACGCTGCTTCAGTCTCACACTGCCATTTTTTAGGTAAGTGTATTTTATTTAGTGATCTATTTAAACAAATCATATCCTGCCTTTATGCCCTTACAAGGCAGGTAACAATTCAAAACATATATGATAAAATTCAATTAGGAAGCCGTTGAAATAATAAAATAAGATAACGTGTACAACAGTCTTCTTTGTACAGTCTTTGTAACACTTTCCCAATGAAGATAGGTTAAAACGCTTGGAGCTCTTTAACTCGGAGAAGCGTCGATTGCGGGGTGACATGACAGAGGTTTACAAGATTATGCAGGGGATGGAGAAGGTGGAGAAGGAAGTCCTTTTCTCCCTTTCTCACAATACAAGAACTCGTGGGCATTCGATGAAATTGCTGAGCAGTCAAGTTAGAACGGATAAAAGGAAGTACTTCTTCACCCAAAGGGTGATTAACATGTGGAATTCACTGCCACAGGAGGTGGTGGCGTCTATAAGCATTGATAGCTTCAAGAGGGGATTGGATAAACATATGGAGCAGAGGTCCATCAGTGGCTATCAGCCACAACTTATTGTTGGAACTCTCTGGGACAGTGATGCTCTGTTTTCTTGGTGCTTGTGGGGGCACAGTGGGAGGGCTTCTAGTGTCCTGGCCCCACTGATGGACCTCCTGATGGTGCCTGGTTTTTTTTGGCCACTGTGTGTTGGACTGGATGGGCCATTGGCCTGATCCAACATGGCTACTCTTATGTTCTTATGTTCTCAATGTAGTGTAGTGGTTAGACTGCTGGATTTGGATCTGAGAGACCCAGGTTCAAATTCTTACTCTACCCAGGAAGCTTGCTTAGTGACCTTGGGCCAGTCCCACACTCTCTCATCCTAGCCTACCTCACAGTGTTGTTGTGAGGATAAAACGGAGTGCATGTGGGAGAGGAAGCTACTTTGTGAGGAAGCTACTTTGGGTTCTGACAAGCACAAATAAAATACATTCCCAACGCCACTTTTCAGTCATGGCTGCATTTTGCAAATCCTAAACGATTTTACTAAATATTTAGGAATGGGCTGTCAATTATATCTCCAAAAAGGGGCATATACGATTCAGAGAAAGATGCTGTTCTTCTGGATTTAAATAATATACCGAGTCAAGGTTAGGGAATGTTCTTCGACGAAATCCAGTTATGTAATGCCGCCATCTGCTGAACTTTTGCTGGTACTGCATCGGAAATGCCATGATTTATCGTGATGACTGCAGCCATGATATATAGCTCGGGTGGCCAAACTGCAGCTCGGGAACCTCATGTGTCTCTTTCACACATATTGTGTGGCTCTCCAAGCCCCCACCACCCTGTCAGCCAGCTTGGAGAAGGCATTTCTCTCTTTAAATCAGTTTGCCAAGCCATCCAGCAGCTTGGAGAATGCATTTGAAGTTGAAGTTGCTTTTCTCCCACCCCTCCTTCCCCCCTCATCCTTCCTTTCCCCTTCCCTTTTCCCCTTTTCCTTCCTGCCTTTCCTCCTCCCTTTTCCTCTTTCTTTCCTTCCTTCTGGCTCTCATACATCTGATGTTCATGTCCTGCGGCTCTCAGACTTCTGACATTTATTCTGTGTCACTGAGTATAGCTGCGCATCCACAGTGTTCCAATGTATTTCTCTTTTAGAACAGTGTATCAGAATAATGTTGTTGGTTTTTTTGTGTGTTGACATGCTCAAATGAGGGATGTGGGCTGTTTGTCTCATTAGATATACTAACCCACCTTCCACTATGCTTTAATGCACCCTGTTTTTCTAATGGCTAACATATTATTTCTCTTGTAGAACAGTGTATCAGAATATTTGGGGTTTTGTTTTGTTTTTTTATATAGACATACTCAAATGGGGGATATTGGCTGTTTGTCTCATTGCATATACCAACCCATCCTCCACTGTATTTTAATGTCTTCCTTTTTTTCTAATGGCAAACTGTAATGTATGTTATAACCTCTTGAGAAACCATGCCCTCTATTTAAACTAACAAAGCCAGAATGTTACCGAGATTTATGGCACTTCGCACCTACAACAGCAGTCTGCTTTTTATCACCCTCCAGTGTTTTTTCAGCCCTGCTTTGTCCTAACACTAAAAAACGCAGATCCCTATCTGCAATTCTTTTTAATCTGCTAAAAAACATTCCCACGATTCTACACCGCCCACTTATATTAAGAATTGCTGCTTGCCATTCCCATTTTGTCTGATGAAGTCTGCTTAAGAGCATACGAAAGCTGACATTCTGAATAAAACTTAGCTGGTCTTAAAGGTGACACTTGTCTCCTACTTTGTTCTATTGCTTCCGTTCCCATTTGTCTGATGATTCCACACTGCCCACTTATATTAAGAACTGCTGCTTCCATTCCCATTTTGTCTGATGAAGTCTGCTTAAGAGCATACGAAAGCTGACATTCTGAATAAAACTTAGCTGGTCTTAAAGGTGACACTTGTCTCCTACTTTGTTCTATTGCTTCCGTTCCCATTTGTCTGATGATTCCACACTGCCCACTTATATTAAGAACTGCTGCTTCCATTCCCATTTTGTCTGATGAAGTCTGCTTAAGAGCATACGAAAGCTGACATTCTGAATAAAACTTAGCTGGTCTTAAAGGTGACACTTGTCTCCTACTTTGTTCTATTGCTTCCATTCCCATTTGTCTGATGATTCCACACTGCCCACTTATATTAAGAACTGCTGCTTCCATTCCCATTTTGTCTGATGAAGTCTGCTTAAGAGCATACGAAAGCTTACATTCTGAACAAAACTTAGCTGGTCTTAAAGGTGACACTTGTCTACTGCTTTGTTCTATTGCTTCAGACCAACACGGCTGCCTACTGGGATCTATTTATTCTGTGTGGCTCTTATGTTAAGCAAGTTTGGCCACCCCTGTTATATAGTCTGCCATACCAAAATAAAACAAGAACCTAGTGGCGCCAGTGTTCCCCCTAACCTGAGTTAGTGTGAGCTAGCTCACCGTTCTTAAGCCCCCAGCTCACACATTTTTTTTTTTTTTGTCTTAGCTCCAGAAAAATGACACCCAGAGCAAACTGATTTATGCAGCAGCCGAATCGCTCGCTCGCAAGGTTAATGCCAGTAACTCACAAAGTAGAATTTTTGCTCACAATTTTTGTGGAGAGCCAGTTTGGTGTAGTAGTTAAGTGTGCAGACTCTTATCTGGGAGAACCGGGTTTGATTCCCCACTCCTCCACTTGCACCTGCTGGAATGGCCTTGGGTCAGCCAGAGCTCTGGCAGAGGTTGTCCTTGAAAGGGCAGCAGCTGTGAGAGCCCTCTCCAGCCCCACCCACCTCACAGGGTGTTTGTTGTGGGGGAGGAAGGTAAAGGAGATTGTGAGCCGCTCTGAGACTCTTCGGAGTGGAGGGCGGGATATAAATCCAATATCTTCTTCTTCTTCTTCTCTATTGGCTATATCAGGGGCGTGTGGCCTAATATGCACAGGAGTTCCTGCTGCAAGAAAGCCCTCGTTCTGGCTATATTGGCCTCCACTGCTCTAACCTGCCTAGGCTGTACATGGTGCCAACTATGCAACAGGCAACACCTAGCCCACCTACTGATATGCATGCCTTAGTGCACATTTGCAGCACACCCATGGGGCTTGATATGCAGACGATGCCACTCTAATGGCAGAAAGTGAGGAGGACCGAAAGAACCTCTTGTTGAGGGTGAAAGTGGAGAGCACAAAAGTAGGCTTGAAACTCAACATCAAAAAACTAACATCATGGCATCCGGCCCAATCACACTTCGGCAAATAGAAGGGGAGATATGGAAGTCGTGACAGACTTCACATTTCTGGGATCCAAGATCGTTGCAGATGGTGACTGTAGCCATGAAATTAAAAGACGTTTGATCCTTGGGAGGACAGCTATGGTGAACCTGGGCAGTATAATAAAAAGCAGAGGCATCACCCTGCCAATAGAAGTCCGTATAGTCAAAGTGATGGTATTCCCAGTAGTACTGTATGGCTGTGAGAGCTGAACCATAAGGAAGGCTGAGCGCAGAAGAGTAGATGCTTTTCAGCTGTGGTGCTGGAGAAGAATCCTGAGAGTCCCCTTGGACTGTAAGAAGATCCAATCAGTCAGTCCCAAAGGAAATCAACCCTGACTGTTCCCTGAAAGGTCAGATGCTGAAGCTGAAGCTCAAATACTTTGGCCACCCAATGAGAAGGGAGCAGTCCCTGGAGAAGATCCTGATGCTGGGAAAGACAAAAGGCAAAAGAAGAAGGGGACGGCAAAAGATGAGATGGCTGGACAGCGTTACTGATGTAACAAACACAAATTTGAGCAGACTTCGGAGGATGGTGGAAGATAGGAGGGCCTGGCATGACTTGGTTCATGGGGTCGCAAAGAGTTGGACTCAACTGTGTGACTGAACCACAACATGGGACTTTGTGAACTCTGCTGGTTTTTTTAGTGTGCCATCTTTGTTCACAAGCTAGCTTCTAGGTTTTAATTTCTGATTTTATGTCAAACTGTTTTCATCTATCCTACTGACTGTTTTAAAGAGCCCCAAGCCTGCTAGCGAAGGAGGGCAGGATAGAAATCTCAAGTATTTATATAACTAAATAACATGAATGCCCTTCCATACCTCAGTATTGTAAGCAGAAGGAAATATCTTGGCATTTTAATTGGAGGGGGAATGCCGATAGTAAATTTAGGGAAAAGAAAAAGATATTGGATTTATATACCACCCTTCACTCTGAATCAAGCAGATAACACAGCCAACCCATCCGTCTGCATAGAAAAAGACTTTTTGCCTGGACTTTTTTTGGTCAAAATAGAAACTTTAGCTCTTTTTCCAGCACAAGGTAATCAAAGAGCCAGTTTGGTATAGTGGTTAAGTGTGCGGACTCTTATCTGGGAGAACTGGGTTTGAATCTCCACTCTATTTCCAGCTGCTGGTATGGCCTTGGTTCAGCCATAGCTCTCAAGGAGCTGTCCTTCTGTGAGAGCTGTCTCAGCCCTACTTACCTCACAGAGGCCGATTTCCCACTCACCTTACACTGCTCTCACTTTTCTCTTCTCAGAGGAGCTTCCTTCCGATTTCACACTATCTGACCAAGGGCTGCAGCTAGCATCAGCTTTCTTGCATAGGAAACAGAAACCTCTAAAAAACAGTTTCTGTTTGCTGCAGGAAAAAGCTAACGCTAGTTGTAACCCCGGGGCAGATAGTGTGAAATTGGAAGGAAACCCTCTGAGAAGAAGAAGATGATATTGGATTTATATTCCGTCCTCCACTCCGAAGAGTCTCAGAGCGGCTCACAAACTCCTTTAACTTCCTCCCCCACAACAGACACCCTGTGAGGTAGATGAAGATATTGGATTTATATCTCGCCCTCCACTCCGAAGAGTCTCAGAGCGGCTCACAATCTCCTTTCCCTTCTTCCCCCTCAACAGACACCCTGTGAGGTAGATGAAGATATTGGATTTATATCCCGCCCTCCACTCCGAAGCGTCTCAGAGCGGCTCACAATCTCCTTTACCTTCCTCCCCGACAACAGACACCCTGTGAGGTAGATGAAGATATTGGATTTATATCTCGCCCTCTACTCCGAAGAGTCTCAGAGCGGCTCACAATCTCCTTTACCTTCCTCCCCCACAACAGACACCCTGTGAGGTAGGTGAAGATATTGGATTTATATCCCGCCCTCCACTCCGAAGCATCTCAGAGCAGCTCACAATCTCCTTTACCTTCCTCCCCCACAACAGACACCCTGTGAGGTGGGTGGGGCTGGAGAGGGCTCTCACAGCAGCTGCCCTTTCAAGGACAACCTCTGCCAGAGCTATGGCTGACCCAAGGCCATGCTAGCAGGTGCAAGTGGAGGAGTAGGGAATCAGACCTGGTTTTCCCAGATAAGAGTTCGCACACTTAACCACTACACTAAACTGGCTCTCCAAACATGAGGGTGGTGTAAGAAGAGGAACGTGAGGGTGGCGTAAGGTGAGTGGGAAATTGGTCAGAGTGTTTGTTGTGGGGGGTGAAGGTAAAAAAGAGGCACTCGGATTCAGAGTGAAGAGTGGGATATAAATCCATCATCATCTTCTTCTTCTTTGCAGAGCGCACCCTCCAGGCTCAGTGGCTGTGCTTCCACAATCTTGATCCTTCAAGCGGCATGTTGTCGAATTGCCCTGTTCAGATAACACAGCTCTTACTAACACAGCTCCCGCTCTCTGCCCATCTTCCTGCATAGAAAAAGACTCTTTGTCTGGACTTTTTTTTTTTTTTTTTGCCAAAACAGAAACTTTAACTCTTTCTCCAACACAAGGTAATCAAAGAAAACTGCAATTAATCAACAGCTCGGTTTTTAAAGTGTGTCTCTCCTTCCTACCACAAGATAGCAGTGTTTTCCAAAGAATTACCAAACAAAAATTAGGGGATTACCATGAGGGTTTTTTTTTTTTTTTTTTTTGCTTTTGCAGGGTTTGAAAATTGCATTAAAGAAGCTTTTACAGTCAATATATGAGACTTCTGTCTGCCTTTTGCTTAAGCAATGTAAATGCAATCATTAAAAAAAAAAAATACTATCTGTGGAATCTAGCCAGAATCAAATGTTTTGGCAGCCCATTGAGCCTGCAGCAGACGTGGACTACTGCACCCTTCTTAAATCTTCGTTCGCGAAGTCAAGCCGAGAGAGAGAGAGAGAGAGATTTTGGATCTTTCCTATTAATGTTAAAAATATGGAACTTTAAAAGACTGAATATTGCCATTAACAGACATGGGCTAAAGCTTCTATGAAATCGGGGAGGGGGGGGCAAATTACCTGTTTGACAGCTATAATGGCATTACAAAGATCTGTAATGGTATTACGCTCACTTTCCTCAGGTATGACTAAAAGCCTGTTAGACTGGTGGTTTTTTTTTTTTTTTAAAGCCAGCCACATGTTATTCTCCAGTGTCTTTCAAAACGGAAATCACTGCTGACCTTCTTGTGACAAGATTCCACAAGACACACAACAAAGTGAAGAGAGAGACCCACATTGAAGAAAACTACAACTCCTTAAGAATCTTCTTGACGCTAAGAACCGTGAGCTTACATACAAATGAAAAAAAAAAAAAAAATTGGCTGGCTTGCCAAAAGAATAAGGAAAACTCTAATAATTCAGTCAGGAAATGGCTAAACACCTTTACCGATCTGTTTGCTGTAGCTGCCACGTTCTGTTATATTTGTAGTTTCCCGACAGTATTTTATGTCTTTTTACGTATGATTTTATGGTCATTCGGTTTTAATTTTACTGTTTGAAATGCTGCCTTAGGCTGCGGATAAACTCAACTAAACTGCGATCCACATCTAAGCACATTAGCCGGAAAGCCTCCAAAGTTACGGCAGATAGCAAAGACGCAACTGCTCCGTCACTCTGCCCTGGTGACACTCCAGAGCTGTTTTGTTATAACCAGGCAATGTGCAGTGAAACCAAAGAATAATTTCAAAGTTTTATAATGAGTGAAAAAGATTATTCCTTTGTGCTATTTTACTTATTTATTTGATTGGTATCCCGCCCTTCCTCGTAAACAGGCTTAGGGTGGGTCACGGCATATAAGTAAAATGCATAGAATACATAGAATTAAAACGTTAAACATTAATAATCCAAATTAACAACTAACATATGGACATATGAAGTGGCCTTATACTGAATCAGACCTTTGGTCCATCAAAGTCAATATCGTCTTCTCAGACTGGCAGCGGCTCTCCAGGGTCTCAAGCTGAGGATTTTCACACCTATTTGCCTGGACCCTTTTTTGGAGATGCCAGGGATTGAATAATAACAATAAATTTGGTAATCATATGTATGATGGCAGATATTCTGGGACTTCAGGTGCCTCCTTGAGGAAGAAGAAGAAGAAGGTTGATTTATACTCCACCCTTCTCTCTGAATTAGTCTCAGAGCACCTAGGGGTGTCAAACTCATTTGTCTGACATAAATGGGACTCTGTGGGGCCAGGCTGTGCTTAAAACTCTTGCAATGTTTTGTTTAAAATGGAAAGGTGGTGGGGGAATAGTGGGATTTGACAATGCAATTTTTAAAGTAAAACATGAAGAAAAAGCACAAGAAGCACAGCAGAAACCAAAAATACAAATACTCTGAGGCTAGAAAAACATGAAATGGCTGGGCATTGCAAACCTCTCTCCCCCCCCCCCACACACACTCATCTACTCAGATTGACAATGGCTTTCCAGTGTAATAGCCCCCTTTCATTGTAGGTTCCCAGAGTAGAGTACTTATTAAGCAGTAGTTCTCACATCCATTCAGCAGAGACAAGCTGGCTCAAAGCATCAACCCTTTATTTGCAAGGATGCAACTCCAGGAAGCAACAGCTTCAGCTGGCCACAGGAATGCTGGAAAGTGAAACTGAGCTCCACTCTATTGAAACATGTAGCACAGACAAAGTTACAAGGAAAACATGGAATAGATTCTCCATTAAGGTTGCTGGGTCCAGATAGCACAGAGATCTTAATGAAAAATCCATTCCACATTTTCTTTGCAGCTTTGCAAGACTAGAAGAGGATCTTGCTGCAGCTGGCAAAGATAAGACAGAAGTGTTCATGTCCTGGAAGACTGAAGTGTTTCCATGGGTTTTTCAGTCTTGTGATTCCTAACGTCAGATTTGTGTCCATTTATCCTTTGGTGTAGGGTTTGACCTGTTCGTCCTGTGTAGAGAACAAAAGGGCATTGTTGGCATTTAACAGTATATACAACGTTAGAAGATGAGCAAGTAAATGAGCTTGAGATGACATATTTAATGTTGTTGGGTCCAGAGTTCACATTTTCTGGGTGCATGTAGCAGCACAGTTGGCATCTGGGTTTATTCCCGGCTCTGGTATCTGGGTCTGTTGTTCCCTATGGGCACTATTAAATATACCCAACTGTCTTTCATTTTAGCATATGGGCAAGCATGGGCCTCATTAGTCTCTGTGGGTAAGCATGTACACCATTGTTTTCTATGAGCAAGCATATACACCATTATACCCTATTAGTAAGTGCATCCGCCATGGTTAAACATGGGTCCCATTGTTCTCTATTGGCAACTATGCTCTCCATTTTAAACTTTGGGCAACTATGGACTTCACTATTTTCTATGGGCAACCATGTTCTCTACTTTAACCTATGGGTAAGTATGTACACCACTGTCATCTATGGGTAATTTTACTGAAGTTTGACTTTATCCAGTCCATTTCCTTTGTGTGATTATTCTTCTTTGGTTTTACTTTTTCATCCTCTTTCATTGTTATTTATTTATTCTAATTTAGTTTTCTTGAAATTAATAAGCTTAGACTGCAACAAATCTTCATAGGACTACACTATTAATTATTTGAAGGTTCATCTTTAATTGCTGTTTCGAGTTTTAAAAATCATAGCTTGTGCTTGTTTAAACAAAACAGAAAGGACTGCAGCTGCTTCTTCTAATTGATCATTTTTATTCCCATAATACATTTTTATCTCTCTAAGCAGATTCAGGTGGGTAAGCCTTGTTGATTTGAAGCAGCAGAATGAAGTCGGAGTCCAGTGGCACCTTTAAGGCCAATAAAGTTTTATTCAAGGTATAAGCTTTTGCGTGCAAGCACACTTCTTCAGATACAGAAGAAACTCAAGCTGCGTTTTCGCACTCACCTTCAGCCGGCGCGACCCCCCTCTTCACCGCGCAGGATCTGCGCGGATTTTGCACTAAAAGCCGCGGAGCAGCCTTTTGCGCCGGAAACTCCCGGTGCAAAAGCCGCTCAAACGGAAACCGCCAAAAAGCAGTTTCCGTTTGAGCGGCTTTTGCGCCGGGAGTTTCCGGCGCAAAAGGCTGCTCCGCGGCTTTTAGTGCGAAATCCGCGCAGATCCTGCGCGGTGAAGAGGGGGGTCGCGCCGGCTGAAGGTGAGTGCGAAAACACCCAAGGTGATGCCCAGGACTCTTCGGTCTCCAGATCTATCAAGTTCTGCAAAGTTGTCATCAACTCAACCTCTTTGAGTGTAAATCAAATAAGGCTTTTATGGAATGAGCTTCATAATCACAGCCAAGACATTCTTTGTTAGAATTGACCCATCAGGGTCAAGCATTACATTCATACCATGCTATGACTGTTATCCACATAATCAACTAGGCACAAAGGGAATAGCACAAAGCAATTCAGTGCGAATATGATACAAAAGGTTTTCCCAGATTTATACTTCCTCCCCGCATCAGAACAAACTTGCTTTTTAGAGAATCAAAAGTTACATTCTCTGGCTAAAGAGATAAGAACATAAGAAGCCATGTTGGATGAGGCCAGTGGCCCATCCAATCCAACACTCTGTGTCATACAGTGGCTAAAAAACCCCAGGTGCCATCAGGAGGACCATCAGTGGGGCCAGGAGACTAGAAGCCCTCCCACTGTTCCCCCTCCCCCAAGCACCAAGAATATAGAGCATCACTTGCCCCAGACTGAGAGTTCCATCAATACACTGATGGACCTCTGCTCCATATGTTGATCCAATCCCCTCCATATGTTGATCCAATGACCTTTGCAGCTGTGCTGAGGAATGTGTCAGCCTATAGAGAGGCCTGTCTTTAGCCAAGGCAGAAAGAATACGTATAACATTGCATTAAAGACAGTATAGTGCCAAAGCAAAATATCACAGAAGCATTGGATTACTGATTGTCGGTGATACATATTCTATTGGCAAGAATCTATTCTTGGCAGGATGAACCTTTTATCATCTTTGGCTAATCAGGCAACTGATTCCTTTGGGAATTTCTTCACCCAAAGCATGATTAACACATGGAATTCACTGCCACAGGAGGTGGTGATGGCTACAAGCATAGATGGTTTCAAGAGGGGATTGGTTAAGCATATGGAGCAGAGGTCCATCAGTGGCTATTAGCCACAGTTTATTGTTGGAACTCTGTCTGGGGCAGTGATGCTCTGTATTCTTGTTGCTTGTGGGGGGGGTACAGTGGGAGGGTTTCTAGTGTCCTGGCCCCACTGGTGTAATTCCTGATGGCACTTGGGGGTTTTTGGCCACTGTGTGAGATGGACTGGATGGGCCACGGACTGGATGGGCCTTTTTGGTAACTGCTCCTTGCTGGTGGAACCAGCTGCCGGAAGAGGTGAGGGCCCTGCGGGACCTTGGCCAGTTCCGCAGGGCCTGTAAGGCAGCCCTCTTCTGGCTGGCCTATAACTAACTGGCATTGGAAACTTTATAGAAGGTTGTAGTGTACTATTCTGACAGATCGCTGTTTTATTTGTTTTATTATTTTACTGTTTTAATTGTTGTAAATTGATGTATTTGAAACCAAAATCTATGTTAGATCTTATGTTGTGAGCTGCCCTGAGCCGCTTCGGTGGGAAGGGCGGGATATAAACTGAAATAAACTGAAACAGATCCAACATGGCTTCTCTTATGTTCTTATCCCCCCGCCCCCCAGACTTAACTACAGTGATCCATGCAATTGTCACTTCCAGGTTGGATTACTATAAATTGCTCTACGTGGGGATTCCCCTGAGCAGGTCCATAGCCAGGATTTTTCAATTTGGGCGGGCCTTGAAAACAGTCGGAGGGCACCCCTGGAAAAGTGCAGCTTAAGACGCAGCACCACACCACCAACGACCCACCCATTCTGCCCTCAGCCACCCAAACTGCCACCCAAAACCTGCCTCCTCCTCTTCCCATCCCCTTCAGCCTTCGCACAGACAGAACCTTCCCCTGCAAAGTCTCCTCCAGGTCTCTCCATAGCTCTGCCAGCTCCCCTGCAGATCCCACTGCCAGCTGGGCACCCCCACCACTCCGCAACAGCTGTGGATGCACAAGCAGAGTGGTGGCAGGAGCGAGGGTGAGCCGCCTCCACTCATGCTGGCGTCCGGTCAGCACACCTGAGCAGTGGCAGCAGTGGGGTCCAGGAAGCTGCCACCATGGTGGCCTCACGAGCCTGGCCAGGACGTCCTGCATGATGGTGGCAGGCTCCAGGAACCTGCCACAGCAGTGCACCGTGGCCTCACAGTCGGAGCAACGGGCACCCGGAAGAAGGCTTCAGCCAGGATGCGGTTTGGGGGCCCTGAGCGGAAGTCAGGGCAGGCCCCCAGAGGTCCCCATGGCTATGGATTCAGAAATTGTAGATAGTGCAGAATGTGACAGCATACCTGCTGAAGTCAATGCCTTTGCAGGTGCGCATTCAGCAGGTGTAGCACCAGGGCCTTTTTTTTGAGCAGGAACACACAGGAATGCAGTTCCAACTGGCTTGGCATGAGTTCCTGCTGGGCTTTTTCAACAAAGAAGCCCTAAGTGAAACAATGGTGCCATCAGGGGGTGTGGCTTAAAATGCAAATGAGCTCCTGCTGGGTTTTTTCTACAAAGAAGCCCTATGTGAAACAATGGTGCCATCAGGGGGGGGGGGCTTGAAATGCAAATGAGCTCCTGCTGGGCTTTTTCGACAAAGAAGCCCTATGTGAAACAATGGTGCCATCAGGGGGTGTGGCTTAAAATGCAAATAAGTTCCTGCTGGGCTTTTTCTACCCCAAAAAAGCACTGTGTTGCACTAACTACACCGGCTGCCGGTCAAATACTAGATTCACTTCAAGTTTCTGGTCTTGACCTTTAAAGCTCTTTGTGGCCTGGGACCATCATACCTGCGGGACGGCTTCTCCCCATATGAGCCCCAGAGAGCTTTATGCTCTTCTGACCAGCACCTCCTGGTGCTTCCTAGCCTGAGGGACCAGCTCAACGAAGGCAAGCTTTTTTTGGCCTTTGCCCCAACCTGGTGGAAGATGTTCCCACTGGAGATCAAGGCCCTGAAGGACTTACTACAGTTCTGCAGGGCCTGTAAAACAGAGCTCTTCCACCAGGCTTTTGGCTGAGGTGGCAAATGTTCACCCATTCCAGCCTCCCCTGTTCATGGTCCCTTTCCCAGTGCTCTGCTGTTCTGGACATTATTTGGGCACTGGAGTTTCCTGAGGTACCTATTTCTGCCTACATGAGGCATGGACCTTTGCTACTATTGTGCCTTTCATCGTTTCATTGCTTTATTGCTTGATGGGTTTTATCTTGTAATCCACCCTGAGCTGACTTGTGGAAAAGGGTGGGGTGTAAATTAAATCATCATCATCATCATCATCATCATCATCATCATCATCATCATCATCATCATCATCATCATCATCATCACGGGTCATTTTGTAGAAAAACAGGTGGTGGAGATCACTAGCATAACTCATTAGCATATGCCCCCCCCCAGCCAAAAGCAACATGATGCAAGAAAGGAGAGCCCTGGGTGAGTGAGCCAGCCCAGCCCAAGCAGGCCTCACTCACCTGGGGCTCTCCTTGGCCACCCCCCCAGTCAAAAGGCCAGCAAGCCACCCGCCACCCCAAATCATATAAGAAGTGGAGAAAGGGTGGTGTAGGCTTCTCCAGGGTTTAATGAGGGCTGCTGGGGGTGTGGCAAAGTTCCTGGCTGGCTGCCCTAGAGATTGTTTTGCAGCTGCACCTACTATTCAATGGACAAGATAGGTAGGTGAGGAGGAGGAGGAGGGGGAACCCTCAGAAAGGTTCAGGAGCTGTGCTCCTGTGAGCTCCTGCTGAATTCAAGGCCTCATCATCATCATCGCCGTCACCATCATCGGTCTTAAAGGTGCCACTGGACTCAAATTCCAACTCCCCTCCCTCATATCATATTCACAACAACCCTGTGAGGTAAAATGTGGGATTTTAAAGGAGAGGTCTACAGAAAGAATATAACTGGGCCTTCATAATGTGCTGTCTCTTTATTACTCAAATATTTTCTCACTTTGGCGGTGTGAGGATTAAACATACCTCGGGATGAAATGCACTGGTTTGTTTTGGTGTGGAAGCAGCAATAATTAAAATTAAGTTGCAAGTTAAACACATTTGGAAGGGCTAGATGTTCAAAAGCCTGCACTTCAAACATGCTTGAAAAGGGGGAAATGCTTTGTCTCAATTTATTCAAACGCCTTTGAAAGAGAATTTGAGAAGATCAAGATGCAAGATCAGGCATTTTCATAAATGGAGACACAGCTTAAAAAGAGCACATGGTGGAGCCAGATAAGTTTCTGGCTCAACTGTGCAAAAGAGAGAAGGGTCCTATCAGAAAAGCACACAGCCAACCCAGTTTGGTGTAGTGGTTAGGTGCTCAGACTCTTATCTGGGAGAACCGGGTTTGATTCCCCACTCCTCCACTTACAACTGCTGGAATGGCCTTGGGTCAGCCATAGCTATCGCAGGAGTTGTTGTTGAAAGGGCAGCTGCTGTGAGAGCTCTCTCAGCCCCACCCACCTCACAGGATGTCTGTTGTGGGGGGAGGAGAAGATGTAAGGGATTCTAAGCTGCTCTGAGTCTCTGATTCAGAGAAAAGGGAAAAAAGGAAATGTCCCCTGTGCAAGCACCAGTCATTTTCGACTCTGGGGTGATGTTGCTTTCATGTTTTCACGGCAGACTTTTTACAGGGTGGTTTGCCATTGCCTTCCCCAGTCATCTACGCTTCCCCATCCCCCCAGCAATCTGGGTACTCATTTTACTGACCTCAGAAGGATGGGAAAGCTGAGTCAACCTCAAGCTGGCTACCTGAAAACCCAGCTTAAACCGGGGATCAAACTCAGGTCATGAGCAGAGCTTAGGACTGCAGTACTGCAGCTTTAACACTCTGTGCCACGGGGCTCTTAACTCAGAGAATGGTGGAGTATAAATCTGCATTCTTCTTCTTATCCCATCACTTCCCCCATTCCTTCAACACCTTTCTAACTGGTTTATTTTCTGCATTGTCAGTTTTATACTGTAAGCTTCATTGGAGCTTGCTTGTTACTATAGAAAGCACAATGTTGATGACATTTGTTTGGATCCACCCAGATTTGTACTGCAGATAACGGGAGGATTGTTACCCGGATCACCCAGACAGGTGCACTCAGGGGCTTTGTTTTGTAAAAGAAGCCCAGCAGGAATTCATTTGCATATTGGGCCATACCCCCTGATATCACCATTGTTTCACACACAGCTTTGTTTGTAGACAAAGAAGAAGAAGAAGATATTGGATTTATATCCCGCCCTCCACTCCGAAGAGTCTCAGAGCGGCTCACAATCTCCTTTACCTTCCTCCCCCACAACAGACACCCTGTGAGGTAGATGAAGATATTGGATTTATATCCCGCCCTCCACTCCGAAGAGTCTCAGAGCGGCTCACAGTCTCCTTTACCTTCCTCCCCCACAACAGACACTCTGTGAGGTAAATGAAGATATTGGATTTATATCCCATCCTCCACTCCGAAGAGTCTCAGAGCGGCTCACAGTCTCCTTTACCTTCCTCCCCCACAACAGACACCCTGTGAGGTAGATGAAGGTATTGGATTTATATCCCACCCTCCACTCCGAAGAGTCTCAGAGCGGCTCACAATCTCCTTTACCTTCCTCCCCCACAACAGACACCCTGTGAGGTGGGTGGAGCTGGAGAGGGCTCTCACAGCAGCTGCCCTTTCAAGGACAACCTCTGTGATAACTATGGCTGACCCAAGGCCATTCCAGCAGGTGCAAGTGGAGGATTGGGGAATCAAACCCAGTTCTCCCAGATAAGAGTCCGCACACTTAACCACTACACCAAACTGGCTCTCCAGCAGGGGCTCATTTGCTCAAAGCCCAGCAGGGGCTCATTTGCATATTAGGCCACACCCTCTGACACCAAGCCAGCCGGAGCTGCATTCCTGTGTGTTCCTGCTCAAAAAAAAGCCCTGGGTGTACCCTTGTAGCTAATAAAAGCATCCTTCTATCAAAGTGAAAACACATGTATTCTGAACAATACTCCCTCTAAGCTGTGGTGTCTTGTGAGCAACAATTCTACTTTCTGAGCTCCTGGCATTAAAGTTGTGAGCGCCTGCAGAAAGTGGCTTGCTCTGGGGCCATTTTTCTTGAGCTGAGGCAAAAATGTGTGAGCAGGAGGCTAAAAAAGTGTGAGCTAGCTCACACTGACTCAGCTTAGAGGGAACACTGAGTGTGAATAGGGTTGCCGGGTCTCCTCATTATGCTGGTGGGAGAATTTTTTTTTTTTTGGGGGGGTGTAATTCTGAAAACAGGTGGGATGCTGTGCATTGTGCTGAAATCACCCAGAAGGAATGTCATCACATTAATGATGTTGGGGGCAACATTCTAGTTTTTCAGGCAAAGGAAAGGAAAGGTCCCCTGCGCAAGCACCAGTCATTTCCGACTCTGGAGTGAGGTTGCTTTCACGTTTTCACGGCAGACTTTTTACGGGGTGGTTTGCCATTGCCTTCCCCAGTCATCTACACTTTCCCCCCCAGCAAGCTGGGTACTCATTTTACTGACCTCGGAAGGATGGAAGGCTGAGTCAACCTCGAGCCAGCTACCTGAAAACCCAGCTTCCGGTGGGGATCGAATTCAGGTTGTGAGCAGAGCTTAGGACTGCAGTACTGCAGCTTTAACACTCTGTGCCAACTTAAGAAGTTACCATGATTTCATGGTGAGAGCTAGTTTGGTGCAGTGGTTAAGTGCGCAGACTCTTATCTGGGAGAACCAGGTTGATTCCCCACTCCTCCACCTGCAGCTGCTGGAATGGTCTTGGGTCAGCCATAGCTCTCGTAGGAGTTGTCCTTAAAAGGGCAACTGCTGTAAGAGTTCTCTCAGCCCCACCCGCCTCACAGGGTGTCTGTTGTGGGGGGGAAGGTAAAGAAGATTGTGACTGTGCTGAGACTCTGAGATTCAGAGTATAGGGCGGGATATAAATCCAATATCTTCTTCATCATCTTCTAAAATGGGCATCAGATAATAGAGTTTTCCCCAAAAAACCAGAGTGTCACTACACAACATCCCCAACATAATAGTGTCACTTCCACATGGCATCATCACATCTGGGACATCAGTGTTTGGGGGTGGGGTTTTCCCTGGCAGGCAGAAGCCCCGTCCCCCAAATGGGGGATTTCCCACCTGGACCTTTGAAATTGTGACCCAAATTCTGGGGTATTAATCACTGAGATCATAACCTCTGTATACGGGGGGCTGAGGTGCAGACCAACACTCAAAAGAAATGGACAATAAGCGTCTTAAACATGAAAAGCAAATAATTGAATTAACGGAAGGAGAACCAAGTTAAATCAAGTAAATAAAAATAGAGGGGCTACAGAAAGGAATTAAAATGTATGTGTTAAGCATAAAGATAGTTTAAGCCTTTTCCCTAACAAATCACCTGCTACTAAGGGAGAAAATAAAAGGGGAGAATCAAAGACATACAGATGTGCTTCCTGAAGATAACTGGGCAGCTCTGGAGAAGTGCAGCAGGATGTGATGGAAAAGTAAATGTGGAGCAGAGGTCCATCAGTGGCTATTAGCTAGACTGTCTGGGGCAGGGATGCTCTGTATTCTTGGTGTTTGGGGCAACAGCGGGAGGGCTTCTAGTGTCTTGGTCCCACTGATGGACCTCCTAAAGGCACCTGGGGTTTTTGGCCACTGTGTGACCGAGTGTTGGACTGGATGGGCCATTGGCCTGATCCAACATGGCTTCTCTTATGCTCTTAAAGAAGCCAGCCATACAGCTGGGGCAACAGCCTGGGATCCAAAACCTGCTACAAATTGGGGACAGAGGGATAACTTTTTATACATTGTTGCTCTGACTGAGGGAATGGAAAGGTGTTGTCATAAGGATGTGGGGGTGATGAAAAGTCCGTCTCTCTGGGGAGGAGCTAATTTGAAAAGTAGTAAAGGGTCCAGCAGCACCTTTAAGGCTAACACATTTTATTGTAGCACAAGCTTTTGAGAAACACAGCTCTCTTCGTCAGATGCATGGAGGGCATGTAGAAACCGGCCAGAGATATATAGGTGGTAAGTGGGGGGAGGAGTGGATGCAGGAAGTGAGGGCCATGTAAACGCAAAGCAGTTGCAAAAGTCATGGAAAAAGTAGAATCCAGGCTGAAAAGGAAAGACAGTTCCATTGAAAAGGTCTTTGTGTCTGTGTGCATTGTGGAGGGGAATTTCTTCTTTTGCATGACAGGTAAAAAGCTTTAAGGAGAAATGTTCCCTTAGGGAGATTAAGAGTTTAGATAACCAAGTATCCATGGCTGAGTATTTTATATTATGGAGTAAGGGGATGAAATATTTCCTGCACTTTCTTTCCTGGAGAGCCAGTTTGGTGTAGTGGTTAAGTGTGTGGACTCTTATCTGGGAGAACCGGGTTTGATTCCCCACTCCTCTACTTGCACCTGCTGGAATGGCCTTGGGTTAGCCATGACTATCGCAGGACTTATCCTTGAAAGGGCAGCTGCTGTGAGAGCCCTCTCAGCCCCACCCACCTCAAAGGTGTCGCAGGGAGAAGACATAGGAGATTGTAAGCCGCTCTGAGTCTCTGATTCAGGGAGAAGGGCAGGATATAAATCTGCAATTCTTCTTCTTCTTCTTAAGGTAAGCAGAAAATAGCTTAGGTTGGCCTGCTGTTCATTATCTTGCTTATATGGGATGTTCATTAAGGCCAGATTATCAGGGAGGGGACCAATGTTCTCTTTAAGCTGCAGGGTCTTGTGAGCAAAAATTCTACTTTGTGAGCTACTGGCAGGGGTGGAATTCTAGCAGGAGCTCCTTTGCATATTAAGCCACACGGCCCTGTTGTAGCCAATCCTCCAAGAGCTTACAAAAAAGAGCCTTGTAAGCTCTTGGAGGATTGGCTACATCAAGGAGGTGTGGCCAAATATGCAAAGGAGCTCTTGCTAGACTTCCACCCCCGGCTACTGGTATTAAACTTGTGAGCTACTAGCATTAAAATTGTGATCCACTGTGTAAATTATTGTGCTCCAGGGTCATCCTTCTGGAGCTAAGACAAAAATATGTGAGCTGGCGGCTAAAAATCTGTGAGCTAGCTCACACTAACTCAGTTTAGAGGGAACTCTGGAGGGGACCCCTTAGGTCCTGAAGCAAAAGGCTCTTTGGTTGGCTCCAGGGCTTTTTTTTGTAGCAGGAACTCCATTACATATTAGGCTACACCCCCTGACACCAAGTCAGCCAGATGTGTTCCTTTTTGTGTTCCTGCTCAGAAAAAGCCCTGAGTATCTGAAGGTTAATATAAATGTACAAGCCCAAAAATACTGTTAGTCAAATTGAAGATTTTAAACTGATAAATATTAACAAATGCTAAAAAAAAAAATGCATGCATTTATTTCACAGTAGATTAGAAACAGGAACTCTGTGGTACAGAGTGGTAAGCTGCAGTACTGCAGTCAAGTTTAGAAGAAGAAGAAGATGATATTGGATTTATATCCTGCCCTCCACTCTGAATCTCAGAGGCCGTTTTCCCACTTAGCGTTTGCTCCCCTTATTCCCCGGCGCAATTATCTCCGGATCATTTTTCTCGTTTTCCCACTAGTGACTCTTTGCGGAGTCGCCTTCCCTGAAGCCCCGGCTCAAATCATTTTCCCACTGGCATCGGCTTGAGTTCGATGCCCTGTCAATCATTTTTTTTTTAAGCGCAAGTCTGGTTGCGTAATGACGTACTAACGTACTAACGTACTAACGTAACATCGAGCTGTTCCCTCCCCTTCATTTCGTGGACAAACCGCATCACGTGTGCTGCTGCTGCTCATGGATTGGCTGCAGCTGTAGAGTCCTCCACAGTCCTTCATGTATTAACAGAAGCATTCCTAGCACTATATTCCCCCCCCCAAATTCTGAATTTGCGAAATATCGCAATAACGAAGAGAGAGAAATCGAGGGGTTTGTGTGTGTGTGTGTGTGTGTGTGTGTGGCAGCTTCTTCCCTTCGCTCCCTCCCGGGTGGCGAAGCTGGGATTTCCTCCGCTCTCTTTCCCCTCTCCGGCTGGCGCTTGCAACGGGGGACCTGACTGATTCCTGCTGCCAGAGCTCCCCCCCCCCGCCCCATTCTCTCCTTCCCCTTCTGTGGCGGGTGTGAAGAGCGAGCTCCGTCTATTTTCTAACCGAGCGGAATGTAGCCAGGGAGAAGAATGCAGGACTCCAACTTCCCATTTTATACATGGCGATTTTGTGCAGGTCCAGAAATCCTGGTGGCACAGCTGAGGGAGGCATTCCGTTTTTCACACACACACATGAACGCTTTGGCCCGCACCGGCACTAGATTCCCCCCCCCCAACAATGGAGAAGCGCCGCCGCCGCCAAATGTCTCTGGGCGGCTGGGCTCCCTTTGCCAAGGCGGCGGCGGCAGCGGGAAGCCGGCGGGGTCAAGCGGGGCGCAAATGGAAGTGAAGTGGGGGGGTTTGAGCTGGGGAGAGTCGAAGCTGCCGGGGCCCCTCCGCCTGCCCGCTGAAACCGCCTCCTTCCCGCTCGCCCTCCCTAAACTAGACCCGAAACGAACTGGCTGGAAAAGGCCTGCTGGGGGGGCTGCCGCGGTCCCCCCACCGGGGCCCCTAAAGGGAGAAGAGGCGGGGGATAACGCAACAGCGAAATAACGCAACTATTCCAGGAGGGTTTTTTTTTTTCCTTTGTTAATTTCGAAATATCGCTATTACGCAAAACTGTGAAGTTTAAAAAAAAAAATGGCCGCGCCGGCACTTCGGGGAAGCGCCACGAAAGGCTGATGATTGGCCAAGGGGGTGGATGGGGTGGGAGGACGGAAAGGGAGAGGGTGCCGCCCACAAAGCAGTCGATCCGGCGTGGATGGATTTCCCACAGCAAACTCCGCTGAGTGGATCCGGAGTGGATCCGGAGGTTTTCGGAAACTCCGGCAACATGCTGAAAAACATACTCCGGCGTAAAATCCCTGTAGCGCCGGAGCAAACCGCAGCGCCAGAGCAAGATGTGCGAAATCCAAGAGAAGATCCGGAGGTAAATGGGGCGCTACGACGGAGCAAACGCTAGTGCGAAAACGGCCAGAGTCTCAGAGCGGCTCACCATCTCCTTTATCTCCCCCCCACAACAGACACCCTGTGAGGTGGGTGGGGCTGGAGAGGGCTCTCACAGCAGCTGCCCTTTCAAGGACAACCTCTGCCAGGGCTATGGCTGACCCAAGGCCATTCCAGCAGGTGCAAGTGGAGGAGTGGGGAATCAAACCCGGTTCTCCCAAATAAGAGTCCGCACACTTAACCACTACACCAAACTGGCTCTCTTTGCTCACAACCTGAGTTCAATCCCGGTCGAAGCTGTGTCCAGGTAGCCGGCTCAAGGTTGACTCAGCCTTCCATCCTTCTGAGGTTGGTAAAATGATTACCCAGCTTGCTGGGGTAAAGTGTAGATGACTGAGGAAGGCAATGGCAAACCAGCCCATAAAAATTCTGCCAAGAAAACATCATGAGGTGACATCACCCCATGGGTTGGTAACAACTCAGTACTTGCAGAAGGTACCTTTACCTTTAAAAAAAAAAGATTAGAAACAGATATTATCCCTCATACTAGTTTCCTCACTTGGTGAGAAATGTACAAGCTTTCTTGTTTGTATCTTTCTTGCTTGGTCAGAAAAAAAAATCAGTGAACCTAGGAGCACTATATTTTTTCTGACCAAGTGAGAAAAGCACTCAATTGAAATGTTGCTATAGGAACATGTACCTGACCATGGCAATGAACTCTCAAGAATGTGACTTTTGATTAATAGCCTTGCCTTTGGTCATAGACAATAATTATCAAAATAACTTCATCTCAGTCAGTTTATAATAAATGAAAGTTATACCATTATGTCGGGAGCCATGTTGTAACGTTATTAGTTTGACCACCGAGGAAGGCCATTTGGGCCAAAATGTGTCTAGTCAGGGTCGCTATTGGTGCATTCACACTACACTAAGTAATGCATTTTTCTTCTGGATATTTGCTATTCTTACACAGTAAAAGTCCTGATGTAAAACACATTTAGTGTAGTGCGAATGCACCATATATATCACTTTTGGATGTCGCTGTACGTTATCAACAATAACTGAGGCTCTTGTGAGGACCAATATCTATTTTTAATCTACTTTGGGGGGAAAAAATACATGCATTTTTTTGTGTATTTGTTCATTTTTATCAATTTTTAATTTGACTAACAGCATTATTGGGACTATCCATTTATATTTCCTTGGCCTTCAGATACCTAATTCCATTTGGTTTGGGTTGAGTTTATTTCCTTTTTTTTCATTTTCAGTAAGATGTGTGTGTGTACAGGGATCGCAATGCGGGGTCCTCTGTGAGAGGGAGTCTCAGAGTATCAAGATGGGGTCCCCTTTGACTGCCAAAAAGGTGATGCTGGGATTATAGGACCTGCATGCACGAAAGCCATGTGGGATGGGTGCTGTGATAAGGATCAAAATTGAGTGTGAATGAGATTGGATAAAAAAAGCTGTCTGGATTCAACCTATTATATCACTCACGCATTCATTCATTCATTCATTCATTCATTCATTCATTCATTCATTCATTCATTCATTCACTCATTCATTCATTCATTCTGTTAAGCAGTGGGTTTGATGCATGAGGAAATGTAGTTGCAGTTGACCACATTAGTGATTACAGTATTGTAATAGGCAGACTACACTGCAATCACACACACTAAATAATGCACTTTCAATGCACTTTCCAACTGGATTTTGCCAGTTCACACAGTGGAATCCAGCCAGAAAGTGCATTGAAAATGGATTAAAAGTGCATTATTTAGTGTGTGTGATTGCAGCCTAGGACTACTGCACTGGGCCAACGGGAACAACTATATACACTCCAAAGTTCCCGCACTAGAACATCATTGGGTCATTTAAACCAGCAGGGGGCTGGTGATTGGTCTGGGGAAGCAGAGATTTGGATCCTGCTTCCCTTTGTTCCCATGTCCCCAAGCTCAGTCCTAAAGGCCCCAATGAGCCAGGCAGGAACTAACAACCCACCCCAAACATAGAGTCACACATACACAACACATTCATTCATTCATTCATTCATTCATTCATTCATTCATTCATTCATTCATTCATTCATTCATTCATTCATTCATTCCATTTACCTCCCGCCCTCCCCGCAAGCAGGTGCAGAGCAGCTGATCTCCTGTAGAAATGTTAAAGATGTGTGTGCCTGATCACCCATCTGTCTTATTCCTCCTGCTTCAGTAACACAGGCGGATGTGGATTTCCAGATTTCCCCATCTTCTTAAAAGACAGCAGCAAGAAAATGCCTGCTCAGGCAGCATTAAGAAAAAGTGCTATATCGCTGGCCAATTAACCCAGTCACACCACTCTGCTTCTCTTTCCTGTCTGCATGGCGTAGCATGGAAGGGCTACGAATCCAGAAAATTGCTGGTTCGAATCTCAGCTTTGCTGTAAACTCACTAGGGTGGTTTCTGACAAGCCAAGCAATCGACTGCAGTAATCTCATTTCCCCATTTTCTATTCGAGTAGAGCCAGGTTTTTATTGAGCAGACGCTTTTGCAGACCACTTCAAAGAGCAGGCCTTGTTCCGACTCTTTGGGAGGGCAGAATTTTACCTCAATGATAACCTCTTTGCCATTTTCTCTCCTCAGACTTTTCAAGTGAGGGAGTTTGGTTACTCTGCTGTAGCAGTTTGTAGAAAAATGCTGCAGGGGGCACTTCAAGACCAGCATAGGAAAAAAGGGGACAAGTCACAAGTAAAGCAATTCCTAGCTTGATGAAGTAGGTAAACTGTCTTGTACAAAACAAAATATAAAATATACATAAAGCAATTAAATATGTATTTAGCAGGAGCTCAGATTCAATTTCTGTTTCTTGAGCCTCGGAAACTATCTCCTGAAACTGGACAAGCAAGTGAAAATTGCGTTCTTGTTCAGAGCAGATTGCTTTGTCTAATCTTCCTAACATCAGAATAAACCGGCAGTAGATTTTAGCACTCTGCCGAATGCAACAGTATTGGGTATTGGTATGTGAGGTCACTTTTGAAGCTTTGAACAACAAATGCATGTAATTTAAATATTGCACCGTTTCAGTTTCATTAAGAGGCCTTTTTTTTCTTAATTAAATACCTTACCTTTTCATTTTAGAATATTTTCTGCTGTTTTCACCTCCCCTCCCATTCCCAATCTAGAAGCTTGCATTCTGAAAACTGCCCCGTTCAATACAACATTAAGTGTTTGCTCACATAGAGTTTCCAATATAAGATTATTGAGGGGTTTGCTGCTAGAACTCATCTAAACCTGAGGCAATTTCTCCCACAGGACCGGGGGGTGGGGGGTGGGGAGGAGGTGTGCTGTGTTCAGTTCTGTCTACCCGTGAATACAAATGACAATTGCGTCATCTTTTTTTTTAATTTGCAAAAAATAAATAAATAAAGGAGCACGTCCGTGTGCTGTTGAGTTACGTCATGTCTCGATCTCCAAACTCTAATTGGCAATGGAGGTTTTGCTGGGGTCAGTTTTAATTGGTAATGACATATTCGAGTTGGTAGGGAAGGCTGATTGTCAGGGCACTGTGGTTTATTCTGATGCCTGTTCTTGGCTCTGATTGGTTGTAATCAGAGCCACTGTGGTTTATTCTGATGCCTGTTCTTGGCTCTGATTGGAGGAGGAAGAAGAAGATGATGATGATATTGGATTTATATCCTGCCCTATACCCTGAATCTCAGAGCGATCACAATCTCCTTTATCTTCCTTCCCCACAACAGACACCCTGTGAGGTAGGTGAGGCCGAGAGAGCAGCTGCCTTTTCAAATATAACCCTACAAGATCTATGGCTGACCCAAGGCCATTCCAGCAGCTGCAAGTGGAGCAGTGGGGAATCAAACCCCGTTCACCCAGATAAGAGTCCACTCACTTAACCACTACACCAAACCGGCTCTTACCATGAAGTCATGATGACTTAAGTTGGTAGCTCACCAGGAAACATTTTGCTGCACTGTGGCTCAAAAAACACAATGATGTCCATACCAACCGACTTGACTACCACCAATCAGGTGGCAATCAATTTTGCGGTAAGGTTTGAATGCAGAAGCAGGAAGTGAACATTGAGGCAGGAATCATAGAGACTAATGTCTGCCCAAGAGTTTCCTGTTTGATTTGGGAAACCCATCAAGCTCTGTTTAATCTGTACCCACCATACTCTTAGCATATATATATATATATATATATATATATATATATATATATATATATATTCATTTATTTATTTTATATCCTGCTAACCAGTGGTCCCTCTAAGCTGAGTTAGTGTGAGCTAGCTCACAGATTTTTAGCCTCCAGCTCACACGTTTTTGTCTTCGCTCAGGAAGGAGGACCCCAGCGCACACTAGTTTACGCAGGAGCTCACAACGTGAATGCCAGTAGCTCACAAAGTAGGATCTTTGCTCACAAGACTCTGCAGCCTAGAGGGAACATAGCTGCCCACCCAAACAAATAACCACTGTAATGCAGACAGAGAATTATTTACGAAACAACTTATTTTCCAACACTGTAGTATCCTATCAATAATGATTCTTATTCTATCAATAGTGATAATATCCTATCAATAATGATAATGGGGTTGGACTAGATGGCCCTGGAGGTCCCTTCCAACGCTATGATTCTATGATATATGTGTACCATTTGCATGCATCAGTCCGTTTATGCCAATAGAGGCTTATCCTACCAAGGGCTGTTGCTTTGGGGTTTTTTTTTGTTTTGTTTTTAAAGGCCTTGATTACTAAAGAGATGTATAATCTCAATGCAAACAGAGACAAATGAAAATCTCTTTATGCCAAAAACAACAACAATACGGAAGTGGGGGCTGCTTTCTTCCAGCTTGAGTTAAATTCTGAAGCGGTGGATTGGCAGAAACAAGATCTGGGCACTAACTATATAGTGTCTCATTATGAGCAATGCAGGCTATTATCTGTATGCACAGCTATTAATCATCATGATACTCTCTTGCAGGGCTAAGGGGGGAAAGCCTATTTTCAGCATGAGCAATTTGTTCACCAGGGCGATTTTGAGGCGGTTTGTTGATGTTTTTGTTATGGCTTGGAAAGTCTGGGTTTTACCCTGGCACCATGTCTCCCTGGGTTACACCTAGGAGTCATTTTGTAGAAAAAGAGGTGCCGGAGCTCATTGCCACAACTCATGTGCAGAATTCATTTGCATATGCCACACACCCCCTGACATCACGGGAAGGGGGTACTAAATTATATCGGCTCAGCATCTACCTTCAAATGCTTCTCGGATTATAATTGTCATCATAAAACCTTACTCCCATCCAGGGGGCTTTTTTTGTAGGAAAAGCCCAGCAGGGTCTCATTTTCCTATTAGGCCACACCCCCTGACATCACCATTGTTTAGTATAGGGCTTTTTCGTAGAAAAAAAGCTCAGCAGAAGCTCGTTTGAATATTAGGCCACACCCCTGATGCCAAGCCAGTCGGGACTGCATTCCTGCTCCAAAAAAGCCCTGCTTCCATCATACTTTTATAATTACTTTCTCCTCTCAGGCCACAGCGGCATGATGAAGATTTCCATTTGTCTGCTTTACACATTTTGTCTATTTTCCTGTTGTTGTTTTTTTTTGTGTGTGGAGAGAAATATTAGAAAGTTTGTCAAACCTTAGAGTTCAGAAAAATTCTCACGGGGTTTGAACACTGGAGCCCAGAAGCAAGCATTTTTTTTGGGGGGGGGGGGAGTAAGAAAGAAAGGAGCCCCGTGGCGCAGAGTGGTAAAGCTGCAGTACTGCAGTCGGAGCCCTCTGCTCACGACCTGAGTTCGATACCGGCAGAAGCTGGTTTCAGATAGCCGGCTCCATCCTTCCCAACCCCCCGCTCTTAAAAAATCTGGGGGCGGGGGGGAGAGAGAACATACCTAGCTACACTGTGTACAACAGAGATTCAGGGGAAGGAAGGAAGCAGAGCAGAGGTCATGCTTTTCTGGGGGTGGGGCTAGCTTTGGCTTTTCTCGTGACCTTTTAGTGAGGCTTTCTTGGTCTGGTACCGGGTCATGACCCTGCAAATGGGAAACACTGTTGTAGAGACATCACCCTGCCAACAAAATTCCATATAGTCAAAGCGATAGTATCCCCAGTACTAATGACTGTGAGAGTTGTACCATAAGGAAGGCCGAGTACACAAGAATAAATGTTTTTGAGCTGTGGTGCTGGAGAAGAATCTTGTGAGTCCCTAGGACTGCAAGAAGATCAAATCAGTCAGTCCTAAGGGAAATCAACCCTGACTGTTCCCTGGAAGTTCAGATGCTGAAGCTGAAACTCAAATATTTTGGCCACCAAATGAGAAGGGAGCACTCACTGGAGAAGACCTTGATGCTGGGAAAGACAGAAGGCAAAAGAAATAGGGGACGGCAAAAGATGAGATGGCTGCTCAGCGTTACTGATGTAACTAACACAAATATGAGCAGACTTCGGTTGGATGGTGGATGGTGGAAGACAAGAGGGCCTGGTGTGACTTTGTCCAAGGGGTCGCAAAGAGTCAGACTCGACTGCGACTGAACAACAACAATAATCTTTAACATAACTCCCTGCCTAACTGTAAGACCTCCTAACCCTTCTCCCACCAAAATCCAACAACTCCCAACTCTCTAGCACAGGTGTGGCCAAACTGTGGCTCTTTCACACATATTGTGTGGCTCTCAAAGCCCCCACTGCCCTGTTGGCCAGCTCGGAGAAGGCAATTGTCTCTTTAAATCATTTCTCCAAGCGAAGCCAGCCAGTGGCTTGGAGAATACATTCCCTTCCTTCCTTGTGCCTCTCAAACATCTGACATATATTCCACGTGGCTCTTATCTTAAGCGAGTGGCTCTTATCTTAAGCAAACCTGCTCTAGCATTCACTTAAAGCTGTGTGGCATGTTGGAATGTCACTTTGATGAGAGGACGTCGCTTCCTGGTTGCGCCAGAAGTGATGTCATGGAAGTGTCATGACACTGATCACCTCCCCCTGCATTTCCCTCCCTTTCCGTCCTGCCAGCCTAGCAAGTGGCGGAAGCACAGGTGGAGCTGCGAGTCAAGAGTTGGCAGTTGCTCTGAGCCATAGAAATAGTAGATTATATAAATGTAGGTTATGTAAATGCTCTGCCAATGGTATAATTCCCATCAATCTCAGAACATTGTCTGCCTTATATACACATCTGCAGCTGCCAGTTATGAATACAATACTAGAAGGAGACCCTGGATTTCCCCCAAATTTGGTGCATTTTGTACAACTCTACTAGTATGAGGCACTAAAGGTAAAGGTAATCCCCTGTGCAAGCACCAGTCGTTTCCTATTTTGGGGTGATGTCGCATCACGACGTTTTCACAGCAGACTGTTTTACGGGGTGGTTTGTCATTGCCTTCCCCAGTCATCAACACTTTACCCCCAAACAATCTGGGTACTCATTTTACCGACCTCAGAAGGATGGAAGGCTGAGTCAACCTGGAGCCGGCTACCTGAACCCAGCTTTCTCCGGAATCGAACTCGGGTCATGAACAGAGAGCTCGGACTGCAGTTCTGCAGCTTTACCACTGTGCCACGGGGCTCCTTGCATGAGGCACTAGGGGTGCGGTCAAACGTACCATTAAAAGCGGGTGTATAGCGCTCAAATCTGAATTGCTGAATATTGATTCGATGCAGGGCAGTTCAGACGAGCATCCAAGAATGCGATTCATTCTGTTGTGTGCGATCAGACATCCAATACTATCACGCTCCTTTCTTGGAGCATGCGTAATCAGATGGTGATTTCTGGGAGGGGAGGGGGTCCATTGAACATGCACCCAACTGTTTGGAGCTGGGAAAGCAAAACTTTCTTCAGAGGCGGGGGGAAGAGCGAAAGTTTCCAGAATTAACGTTGCCGATCCAAACCACGGAACTGCCAGGAATTATTTTCCTAGAAATTGGCAGTGACAATGATATCTTGAAATCCTCCACATTGAAAAAAAAGAATTTTTCCCCTGTTCTGAATAGTGGGATAACGATCCCCCCCCCCCTCCGATCCTGTGTTGATTGGAGAAGCAGAAGCGTCACCTCAGATTCCCAGATGATCTGGCAATGCGCATGTCTGCTGGGGCTTTCTTTGAAAAAAAAGGTGAGAGACAGTATTGCGTGTGAGCTGTTCAAACAACAAAAAGCTGATCCTGTGCCGCTGTTTTGAAAAAGGGCCGGACTTTATGTGCTGTCAAATTAATGCGCCATTCATGTGTAGCAAGCCTGGATGACGCCGGATGATGCTCGATTGCCAGATGTGGATGTCTGAACGAACACATTTAATCCGTCAGCCAGACGGAGCTGTGTCATCACTAATGGTATGTGTGACTGCGCCCTAGGGAGTTCTGATTTTATTTATTTATATGTTGGCTTGAGAAGACTTGCAGATTTAATTACTCACGATAGGGCATTTCTCCTTTTCTGGCTTCCTGCATGTGCAGGACAACTGTAATAGCTAGGTATCAAGAAACTATTAGAGACATATAGTCCCCATCTGCAAATCCAAATCCGATATCAATATCTGAGGAAACCTAAATCTGCAGATTGGGGCCACCTGTATGCATAGCTTCCAGTCTGCAGTTGCCGGGGGGTGCAGGGGAGGTTAATAATACTGATCGATCTCAATCGGTGTAATAACTGCAAGGTATTGTTTGTTTCTTTAATCCAGCTTGGTTCCTGAAGCATTATCTTCTCCTACTCATTTCTGTTTGCCAGTTAAGATCTGAAAATACTAGATCAGGGGTCACCAACCTTTGTCAGCCGGTGGGTACCTTTAGAATTTCGTGAGGGTAGTGAGCACCAATGCTCCCTCTAAGCTGTGGAGACCTGTGAGCAAAAATTCTACTTTGTGAACTACTGGCATTAAATCTGCTCGCTCAAAGGCCATTTTTCCTGAGCGAAGACAAAAAAAAAGTGTGAGGTGGAAGCTAAAAAAAAAACGGTGAGCTAGCTCACACTAACTCAGCTTAGAGGGAACACTGGTCATGAGTGGCATAGATGTCATAGCAGCTGGCCCGATATCTAACAATCTGAATAGCTGGTCAGTTAGGGTTGCCAAGTCCAATTCAAGAAATATCTGGAGACTTTGGGGATGGAGCCAGGGGACTTAGGGGGTGGAGCCAGGAGACATTAGGGGTGGAGCCAAGATCAAGGCTGTGACAAGCATAATTGAACTCCAAATGGAATTTGGGCCATCACATTTAAAGGGACGGCACACCTTTTCAATGCCTTCCTTCCATAGGAAATAATGAAGGATAGGGGCACCTTCTTTTGGAGCTCATAGAATTGGACCCCCTGGTCCAATCCTTTTGAAACTTGGGGGGTATTTTGGGGAGAGGCACTAGATGCTATACTAAAAATTTGGTGCATCTACCCCCAAAAACAGCCCCCTCAGAGCCCCAGATACCCGTGGATCAATTCTCCATGATTTTCTATGGGAATAAATCTCCATAGGGAATAACAGAGTTCCCAGCAGACATTTCCCTCCCCTCCCCCCGCTTTCTGATGACCCTGAAGCGGGGGGAGGGCCTCCAAACCAGGGGATCCCCTGCCCCCACCTGGGGATTGGCAACCCTATGTTCAGTGCAGGGAGGTCTGTTAGATGATACAACCAGCAAGATGAGGACTCCCGCTTGCCTCAGCCGAAAGCCTGGCGGAATAGCTCCATTTTACAGGCCCTATGGAACGGTAGTAAGTCCGGTAGGGCCCAAATCTCCATGGGGAGCTGATTCTACCAGGTTGGGGGCAAGGCCGAAAAGGCTTTGACTAATGGACGAGGCAAGCTGGATGGCCTTTGGGTCAGGGATGGTCAGAAGCAGGGGTTTTTTTTGAGCAGGAATGCATCACCCCAAAATAGCTACCAAAGGAGGAAGAACCAGACTAAAAATGACTACCAAAAGAAGCAGAGCCAAATGGAACACTTCCCTCCAAGGCTTATTTTGAGCAGGAATGCAGAGGAACGCAGCTCTGGCTGGCTTGGCATCAGGGGGTGTGGCCTAATAGCCATATAAGTTCCTGCTGGGCGTTTCCTACCCAAAAGTCCTGTGTGAAACAATGGTGACACCAGGGGGTGTGGCCTAACATGCAAACAAATCCTTGCTGGGCCTTTTCTACAGAAAAAGCCCTGCTTCCTTTCTCAGGGGAAGAAGGAAAGCCTGAGAGGGAAATGGAATCACATATTGATTAAGGAAAGCCCTGGCTGCTTACCAGCCCTCCTTATCTGACAGCAGGTAGCTGTTATTGCAGCTGTAGAACCCCTCTTATTTGAATGAGGGCAGCCAGTAAGAAGCCCTGCCTGCTTTTTAAGAAGACTTCTTCACCCAAAGGGTGATTAACATGCGGAATTCACTACCACAGGAGGTGGTGGCGGCTACAAGCATAGACAGCTTCAAGAGGGGGTTAGATAAAAATATGGAGCAGAGGTCCATCAGTGGCTATTAGCCACAGTGTATGTGTGTATATAACATTTTTGCCACTGTGTGACACAGAGTGTTGGACTTGATGGGCCACTGGCCTGATCCATCATTGCTTCTCTTATGTTCTCATGTGACACTGAGTGTTGGACTGGATGGGCCATTGGCCTGATCCAACATGGCTTCTCTTATGTTCTTACCAGTGGCTCTAAGGAAACCTGTGCCTTAGGTTAGCATCCGGAACAATCACTGCCTTTTACAAACTTTGAGAGGCATATAGGTAGATGAGGGGTGTCGAGGTCATTTGTTATGAGGGCCAGATCTTATATGAGTGAGTTCTTGTTGGGCGGGGCCATGTTGGGTCAGGACATGTGTATACTCATTTAAGATTAGGTAGCAGAGATATAAACTTTATAAAGGACACAGACAAATTTTAAAAAGCAACCTTAAAACATGCTTAAAATGTTAGCACTGGTTAGTATTAAAGGTGATTTCTTTGTACCCCTCTCATGGGATCCAGGGAATGGGGGAAAGGAAGCTCTGGCTCTTTCTTGCCTTCCCCAGGGGACCAGGAGGGGGAAGAGCTTCAGCCAATAGAAGGAAGAGAGGCTTAGCTCAGTAGCTCTGTTGTGTGATTGAGAGAGCCTGGCAGAGCAAGCTATTCCTCCTCCCCTTTCCTCCCCAAGGGAGGAGGCTCAGCCAATGGAGAGGGCTCTTACAGCAGCTGCCCTTTAAAGGACAACCTCTGCCAGAGCTATGGCTGACCCGAGGCCATTCCAGCAGCTGACCAGCAGGAGGAATGTGGAGAATCAATTGGGAAGGGTAGCTTCAGAGCCATTCAGCACCATAGAAATGTACATGACCCTACCGAGAAGAGAACAAAAAGGCAGGCAATATCACATCACAGTCACATCTAAACTATTCTTCACCCATTCTTCACCCAAGGGGTGATTAACGCATGGAATTCACTGCCACAGGAGGTGGTGGCAGCTACAAGCATAGATGGCTTCAAGAGGGGACTGGATAAACGTATGGAGCAGAGGTCCATCAGTGGCTATTAGCAAACCCCACATTTTAATCACTCTCTGTGTAAAGCACAATTTCCCTTTGTTCATCCTGAACCAACTGGCCATCTCCCCCCTGACCCATTGCCTTCGCTTCCTCACAGTGCCTTCCTCACTCAGCCAGTAGTTGCACACTCACTCATCTGCCTAGAAACCACATTTCCTCAGTTCAACCTTACAAGGTTGTTGTGAGGACATGATGGGGCAATAAACCGGCCTGGAGTTCCTTGGAGGATTGGAGAGGTGAAATAAAAACGGGAAAGGGGAGAATTAATATATCATTTGACAAAGAATGTGCTGAGGTTTTGTGATTGTTCAATGCACCTCATTAATACAAAACAGCGTTATGAAGTTGAGACAAAGTTTGTACCCAACTGGATTGCAGAGCTTTGAGAACCCTGCTGAAAATGATAAAGTATTCTTAAAGCACGGTCGCTATAGATGAATTGCAAAAAATAAATACTCTAATTAAGGCTTGTTAAAAGAAAAGAGTTCTGCAAAACATCAAACGCTACTTCTTAGCTCCGGAAGGGTATCTAAGCATGGTATCTGAGAAGAACCTTGATATTAGTTTAAAGAGTTGAACAAGAAAGGTTTGCTGTAGAGTACATTTTGTACTGTTTATCATTTTCATTTTAATCCTTCAGCGTGCAGCTGTTCAAGAATGCCTTTTTTTGGGTGCTATTTTCTTTTCTTCCCTCCTTTTATTACGATAGTTTGAGACCTATTTAATTTGGTTCTGCAATATCTTTTGGTCTAATCTCTCCCAGGAAAGTTTAAATAAAGAAAAAAATCTGCTTTAGATGCCTTTTTGTGATAATTCTTGAGAAGACTTCTGCCTTCCTTCACTGTAGAAGTTTATCTTATTCCAAGTAGTTTCAGATTATCGTGTGCCCAAGGAATATTAAGAACATAAGAGAAGCCATGTTGGATCAGGCCAATGGCCCATCCAGTCCAACACTCTGTGTCACATAGTGGTAAAAAACAACAACAACAAGTGCCACCAGGAGGTCCACCAGTAGAGCTAGAAGCCCTCCCACTGTGCCCCCCCCCCCAAGCACCAAGAATACAGAGCATCACTGCCCCAGACAGAGAGTTCCAACAATAGGCTGCGGATCTTCTCAAAAGTGAACCTGCAAATTGGAGGTACAAGTTCATGCAGTTGAATTCAGAACATTGACAGTGACTCTATGTTGGATCACAGGGAGTATTTCTGACTGATTTTTTTTTATCAGTTCCTTCCATTGCAGACCTCCAGATTTCTCCTCATGCCTGTGGACATCAGCCATGCCCTGCCCCAGCACTTGATGAAGAGACAAAAGAGAGTGATGCTCTAGGAGTCTCCCAAATCTCTATGGCAAAGACCAAAGAGACTGGAGTCATTCCACCATCCAAACGTGATATCACATCCTTTGTGATGCTCTAGGGTTTCCCCAGTCTCTACGGTCTTTACCATAGAGATTGGGTAAATTCTAAGAATGTCACAGAGACATGACATCACATCCCTTGAAATTTCACCCTCTCCAGGCACCACCTCCCATATCTCCCAGCACTTGCTGGTGCAGAACTGCTAGCCTTTCCATGCTGTTTCTTGGGATCCTGAAAACCTTGAGGAGCAGCAGTTCCCCTTGCATTGGGAGGACAGGGTGAGGTGAGAAAGTGAGAGATGCGAAGGCTGTTTCTCAGTCAGCCTCAGAGACTGCTGAGTCCAGGAAAGGGTCTCAGAGATACCAGAAGGTGATCAAGTGAAACAAAAAGTCCAACTACATTTAGGGATGCCAGACTCTAGGTAGAGCCTGGAGATTCACCGGAATAACAGCTTCTCTCCAGAATAAAGAGATCAGTTCCCCTGGAGAAAGTGGTTGCTCTGGAGGGTGGCTGCTATGGCATTGTACCACACTGAGGTTCCTATGCTTCCCAAGCTTTACCCCAAATCTCTAGGACTTCCCTAACCTAGATCTGGTAACCCTACCACCCATCCCCCACCAGCGGCAAGGGAGACCTGGAAACTCTAACTCAATCTCATGTTCTCCGTCTGGTAGACCTGTCACTGAAGAGCACAATTACCCTTTTCATCAATCAGGCCAACTTTGTAAAAAGCTCAATTCTGAAAGAATTGGGTGCTGATGGCTGAAAAGTTCGCTGGATCATAAAGGTAAAGAAAGGTAAAGGTAGTGCCAGTTTGGTGTAGTGGTTAAGTGTGCGGACTCTTATCTGGGAGAACTGGGTTTGATTCCCCACTCCTCCACTTGCACCTGCTGGAATGGCCTTGGATCAGCCATAGCTCTGGAAGAGGTTGTCCTTGAAAGGGCAGCTACTGTGAGAGCCCTCTCCAGCCCCACCCACCTCACAGGGTGTCTGTTGTGGGGGAGGAAGGTAAAGGAGATTGTGAGCCGCTCTGAGACTCTTCGGAGTGGAGGGCAGGATATAAATCCAATATCTTCATTTACCTCACAGGGTGTCTGTTGTGGGGGAGGAAGGGAAAGGAGATTGTGAGCTGCTCTGAGACTCTTCGGAGTGGAGGGCAGGATATAAATGCAATATCATCTTCTTCTTCACCTCTGCATATCTTCCATGGCCCCTGTCTTCACCAGTTCCTATGCAAGCACTGAGTCATTACCGACCCACGGGGTGATGTCGCATCGGGTCATTTTCATGGCAGACCTTTTACAGGGTGGTTTGTCATTGCTTTCCCCAGTCAGCTACACCAGTGTTGGGGAACCTTTTTTCTGCCAAGGGCCATTTGGATATTTATAACATCATAATACAAAATTATCAACTTAAAAAAACAGTACTCCGCCAAGGAAGAAGGATTCAGGCAAGCAAAATGAATACAAATAATTGTTTTTTTCTATTTGAAGTCATGTGGGGAGAGCCTAATTTGGTACACACACACCCAGCCCACCACCCTAGGCAAATGCCTAGGTCCAGGGCTTTCTTTGTAGAGGCCACCACATGTCTCGACTCAGCCCAGCAATCCCCTAGGGCCAGACCAAGTGAACTCGTGGGCCATAAATGGCCCTTGGGACAGACATTCCCCACCCCTGATGTACACTTTATCCCCAGCAAGCTGGGTGCTCATTTTACCAACCTCGGAAGGATGGAAGGCTGAGTTAACCTTGAGCCAGCTACCTGAACTCAGCTTCCGCCAAGATTGAATTCAGGTCATGAGCAGAGCTTGGACTGCAGGATCTTACCTGTTACCAATTCCAAAGCCCTTCCCCAGAAGTTCTGCTTCTATTCAGGATGTAAAGAATTAGATTTTGTACATACATAATCAGTGTCTGCACTGACCAGGCTTTTTGGCAGACACATGCATGGAAATTTAATGTTAACCCTTTATTCTCAATTGAACTGTCAGTAGCTATGAACTATGCAACCACACCATCCAAGCAAGCTGTCTTCTGTTGGTGAGTCATCTCTTATGAACACTTTTTCCTCAAATGGTTCTGGCAGAAATCTTATGTAGCTGCTGTGTCCCTAAAGCCATATGGGAAAATTCCAGTCATTTGCCGTGGTATTTTGGAAAAGAGAAGGATTGAATTTTTCAGTTCTTTTGAACTTCAAACTAATTAAAAACGCATTATACTTGATTATCATAATGGTTTTCCTGTTCATCTTCCCAAAGTTTTCCTGTGACTAGTTCAACTCCCCCCTTCCATACGTATTTCCATACCCCATTTAACAGCCCCATGCAATTCAACTCAGCCCCCAATAGGCTCACATTACAGCCTCCAAGGATACATTGTTCTTCCTCTCATTTTTTGTTTCCCTTGTATTCATTGTCTCATCCCCTCCTTAAATGTGGTCATCTGAACCCCCATCTTGCTACTCCACAAAGTAGAGTTTGAACCAGTCTTGGACGAAGAGCCATTGAAGGGCTCAGCAGCTTTTGACTCAGTGGTAGAACATCTCCGCTTGAAAGGACCTGATAGGAGATGATGTAAAAGATCTCTGTTTGAGAACCTGGAGAGCTGCTGCCAGTCTGAGTAGACAATACTATGACAGATCAATGGTAAGGCAGTTTCATTTCTTGTGTGTTTTCGGAATGGAGGAACTTTTTCCATCCAACCATCTTGGGCTCCTGAATTCTACCAACACTCCCTATTAAAGATGACATTTGAGATACCAACTAGAAATGGTCTTCTATCATCTCTGGTGGGGACCTCAAAGAGAACAAAAAGCCTTGGGTGGTTGTTGATTCAGAGTTTTATTTCCTGAAAGATCTGAGCTACCACTCTATGGTTGATGGTTCTTCTGGAATTTGCGGGATGTCTGCCACTGAATGTGTATACCCAAGTAGGTTCAGGAGCCAAGAGACCACCACAGGAGACAAGGTCATTATCTGACAGGGCCTTGATATGAAAGCTCACTATACCTTGATGTTCAGGGTTGAGTTCTAGCTGAAATCTCCTTGTTTGTCTGCATTGGTTCTTTGTCACTGCAAACAGTTTAATGGTTTTTAAGTCTGAGCTCAGAAAGTCCCATTAATAGATGCAAAAGCAAGTACTGCGCTGCTTCTTTTTTTAATGTAATCCACCAAACTTTAAAATATCCTCATAAAACTTAGTTTGCTGCTGCTACCTGTACAATTCCCATGTCGGAATGTAAGAAAAAAAACAGGAAGGGAGGGGGAGAGAATCACTGAATTAACCTTGTGCAAAAACATATGAATAAATGATAGAGCAAATAATCCTTTCCCTGTGTTCTACATTCATGCTGTTTTTAAAAGCTGCACATCTTAGCAAACTCAGCAAGAGACTGAAGGAAATGTTCCAGATTGATTATTGGACATGTTTTAGAAGATGCCCGAGAGAACTTGAGCTACATGCTGAAGACACGCAGATTGCAAAGGACAAAGTAATTCAGGTTTATTTCTCAATGGTCTCTTTTCCTCTTGTAGCGCAAGGCTGGGGCAGGAGCAAGGGGCAAGGGGAGAGGTGAAGACAGGGACCGTGGAAGATTTGCATTTGCTGGAGGGCAAATTCCTCTGAAAAGCATCAAGATTGTTTTTAAGGCAGGAAACTTTCCTAATCCACTTGGCTTTCCTGTGTCATCATCGACTTGCTTGATACTCAAAGAGGCAGTCTCCTAATTAGTTGGGAGGAATTAGCTTTAAAGACACAGAATGAGAGGGAGCAACTGGTATTCTCTACAAAGAAGAAGAAGAAGAAGAAGAAATTGGATTTATACCCTGCCCTTCACTCAGAATCTCAGAGCTGCTTACGGTCTGCTTTACCTTCCTTCCCCACAACAGCCACCCTGTGAGGTAGATGGGGCTGAGAGACCACTCACAGAAGCTGCCCTTTCAAGGACAACTGCTGCGAGAGCTATGGCTGACCCTAGGCCCTTCCACCAACTGCAAGTGGAGGAGTGGGGAATAGTTCTCCCAGACCGCTACACCATACTTAACCGCTACACCAGACTGGCCCCCTATGTATATGGGAATCTTTCCTTTAAGAGAACCTCAAATAAACCAGGCAGATATTCAATTGGAAATACACACAAAATACATACAATAAACATGCATACAAGAGCTAACTAAGAAAAACACAGGGAGGAGAGGGGGTAAGTGTTTTCAGGGAAGGGTGATAAGTATGGATTTTAGATAGTCCATGAAAGCAGCAAAATGACTAGTGTTTTGAGAGAACATAGAGCCAAACAGTGCTGGGTGTGTGTGTGTATGTAGTGGAATTCAATCACACACACAATGCTAGGAAACAGGGTGCTTCTAATATAAAATCACAATATATATCCTTGGGCAAATATGCATTTGCCAGAAATAAACAATAACTTAAAGGGTTTTTCTGAGTTGGACAATGATGTGTGAGAGGTTTGATGACCCTACAAGTGCATGGCAGGAAGAGCTAATGGTTTAAGTGGATAGAATTAAGCATTGCTTAAATGAGTGTGGGGAAGTGAAGTTGGGTGTTGATGAGATTAATCCAAAGGTTAGTCAATAGGTTTTTTGGGAGACCTATTTTCCTAAATTATGCATATCTCCAGAGCATGGAGAAGGCAACAGACAGTCAACCGCTTTTACTCGCACTTCTAAACTATGTCCAGGCTTGTTTCTGACCGGCATCCATTTTGTGCCATTTTCGGCTAGGCAGTTGTCTTGTGCTTATGATTCTGAGGTGATATTTTAAGAAGAGTGTTTATGGTTCTTCTTGCTATAAACTGCCCCTCAGTGAGAGGAAGGGTCTGACGGCTAATGTGCTTTGCAACTGGCAGCGTACGAATACTTAACTTTCTTGCCATCTTTCCAAACCAATCAAGGGTTGAGCTAATATCTAATTTTAGCGCTAACCTAGAAAGGCTCCCCTCTGCCCCCGGCCTGGTCTCATTCAGTGTTCGCTTTTCCTGTTAGTGCCTTTTAATGCAGCTCTTAATATACTATACATAGAACCTCTTATCTGCCAAACACGAATGATGCATCTCTAACAGAGCCCTCTGGACCCATGCTGGGATTGTAAATGCTGATGGGCTACAGGACAATTTTCTTGCTCATGCTCAGCAAAGCCGAGGCTGCTATTTACAAATGCATTAAACATTAATCTGCACAGAATTGGTGCCCTTTTAGAGGACCAAAACCTGACTTGCATGAAAGCATATTTATTCGTTAATAGCCCATCCGGACCCAAGCGCTCCCCCCACCCCCAGGACTTACGAACGCGTTCCTTTTGATTTGCAGCAAATCAGAAAAGTTCCTGAAAGATCGAGAGGGCCAATGAACTCATGTCTTTGACTCGAGAAGTTTGCATTTCAAAGCTCCTTTTTGGGGATGCAAATTCTGAAACCTTAGGCAACTTGCGATTTCTTTAGTCTCAGCATCTTCCCTCACCCATCTACACTGCAAGAATGATCTTATTCAACTTACAGGTGTGTTACAAAGATTCACTGAGAGCCAGTTTGGTGCAGTGGTTAAGTGTGTAGACTCTTATCTGGGAGAACCAGGTTTGATTCCCCACTCCTCCGCTTGCACCTGCTGGGATGGCCTTGGGTCAGCCATAGCTCTCACAGAGCTGTCCTTGAAAGCGCTGTTTCTGTGAGAGCTCGGTCAGCCCCACCTACCTCACAGGGTGCCTGTTGTGGGAGAGGAAGGTAAAGGAGATTGTAAGCTGGTCTGAGACTCTGAGATTCTCTCTCTCTCTATCTATCTATCTATCTATCTATCTATCTATCTATCTATCTATCTATCTATCTATCTATCTATCTATCTATCTATCTATCTATCTATCTATCTATCTATCTATCTATCTATCTATCTGAGAAACTTTATTCTGCAGCCCCAACCAATGAACAAAGTATGTCTATTCAGCTACTGGAAGTGGGGGAAGAGAAAAAAAAAATTAAACATTTCAATGACAATCCCGAGTAGCTACTTTGTTGACATTAAAAATTCAAGGATTAAAAAATATCTCCATTGAAATGCTAACAAGTACAGTGATTTAGGCTATGGGCCCCGCTGCTAATTATTATGCATAGCTTGCATATAACATAAATAGATGTAACCTTTGTGTGAAGAGCAAAGTCAGGAAATGTTAATCCGTTGGGAAGTGATCACTTCTCTGCGACTCCCTCCTAGCAAACTCTCCGGTTCTGAGGCGAATGCTTGTTCCTTGGTCCAAACAAAAAGACAGGAGGGGAAGACTTTCTGCAGCTGCACGGTTCCGTGCAGATGTGTGAGTGGAACTAAACTTCCTAAGAGCACTTCAGCTTGAATTGGATAACTGGATCATCAAGGACATCAGTTTGAGAAGTGGGGGAAAGAGGTTTCTTAAGTGCATTGGCAAAGCACCCACTGTCGTGAGAGGCAGGTGGTGATGGCGATGCAGATAAAGAAGGACAGCATGGTAATTCTTAGTACAGTTCTACGCCCCCTTGGGAGGGTCATTTTCAAATCAGGAGGGGATGTGGCTGCCATGTCCCCAGGCCAGGTGGGGATTCCCCCGCCCTGTAGGTTCCCAACCTGCTGGCTCTCATTGAGCCAATGGGGGGAACCTCCTCCAACGTTGGCAGTGCAATGACATCACTCAGAAGTGACGTCATCACACCGGCAACGCTGCACGTCAGCTGCTCTAGGTGTTTTCAGGAAAACTCTATGCTTTCCACGGACGCTGTAGGAATTTGGGAGGGAAAACTCTACGGTACAATAAGTACCATATTTTTCACCTCCCGAATTACTAGAACATCCAGAAATGCCTAGAGCTGCCAGCACGCGGCATTAATGGCATGATGACTGACGTCACTCCTGGAGGCTGCGGGGGACTTGGCGACCCTAGGTGGGGAGGGCAAGAGGAGACGCTCAGGGTTTTAGGCCACCCCTCCTGACCATTTTCCAATGATTCTGACAGTCAGCAGAGAGTTGTTTATACTTCTTGCTGCCCTGAGGGCACCCAGGGCCGGCCCTAGACTGTCTGGCACCCTAGGCAAGGCTAACTTCTAGAAACCTCCCCACCTGCAGTGATAACATCACAGAGTCACATGGGGGCAAACGTCAATCTGGAGATCTGTGTCTGATTCCCAATCCTCCACACGCAGCCAACTGTGTGGTCCTGGGTCCATCCCAGTTCTCTCAGAGCTGTTTTCTCAGGACCCGTTCTTTAAAGAGCTCTCTCAGCCCCACCTACCTCACAGGGTGTCCATTGTGGCAAGAGGAAGGGAAGGAGATTGTAAGGTGCTCTGAGACGCTGAGTGAAGGGCAGGGTATAAATCCAACTCTCCTCCTCAGTTTCTTGAGGTCAGGAGATTGGGGATGAGGGCAGAAGTTTACCCACTGTAAGTGGCAGATGGGAAGTATCGACAGAACTTGGAAGGTCTTGGAGCGGGTGTTTAGGAAAGGTCAAAATAAGGAAACAGATAAGCACGTTCAAACTGAAGGAACATCAAATAACTCTAAACATGTACTCTCTATAACAGGGGTGTCAAACATCTGGCCTGGTGGATGAATCAGATTTTTAAATCTCTTCCAGCTTTTTGTTTTTAACAAGATAAAACTCCCAGGTTAGGATATGCAGTTTACCGATCAAGACCCAGCCTAAAACAATGTCACATCACTCAATAAAAATTCAGTAAATAGTCCAAATCCGAGTTGAATAATTCCTGATGCTTGAGAGCGCTCAGAGACTTTCAGATCATACAGTTATCTCAGAGTCTTGCTGTCAGTTTTCAGTTTCCCACAGATGGGAGGGATTGAGAGGGCAGAGCGTGAGCTGGAAGAGATGTGCATGACAAGAGTTTTGTCCAACCAAAAGGGTTAGCCTGTCTTTCCATTAAACAGGATAATCTGATCAGTGTTTTTGTGGTCAATATTTATATTTCCTCAGGCCTTGAATTCAGTAGGAGGTCACAGGAGCGCAACTCCTGAACCTTTCTGAGGGTTCCCCCTCTTCCTCCCCACCTACCTTGTCCATTGAATAGTAGGTGCAGCTGCATAACAATCCCTGGATTAGGAGAGCGGGCAGCCAGCCAGCCACCAGGAGCTTTGCCACACCACCAGCAGCTCTCATTAACCCCTGGAGAAACCCACACCACCCTTTCTCTACATCTTATATGATTTTGGGTGGCAGGTGGCTTGCTGGCCTTTGGACTGTGGTGGCCAGCAGCCAAGGAGAGCCCCAGCTGAGTGAGACCTGTTTGGACTGGCTGAATCTCTAGATAGCCCAAGCAGGCCTCAATCGCGGGGGCTCTCCTTTCTTATTTTGGGTTGCTTTTGGTTGGGGGGGTGGCATATGCTAATGAGTTACGCTAATGAGCGCCACCACCTATTTTTCTACAAAATGACCCCTGTATTTCCTCCAATTCTGGGCTAAGAAATTCTTGGATATTTTAGGGTTGGAGCCTGATGAGGGTTGGGTTTGGGGAGAAGAGGGGTTTCAGTGGATAGCATTCATGAAGTAGCAAGAATGTTTCCAATTGGACTTTAAAAACTGGTTCATTTCAAATATTGGATTTATATCCCGCCCTCCACTCCGAAGAGTCTCAGAGCGGCTCACAATCTCCTTTACCTTCCTCCCCCACAACAGACACCCTGTGAGGTAGATGAAGATATTGGATTTATATCCCGCCCTCCACTCCAAAGAGTCTCAGAGCAGCTCACAATCTCCTTTACCTTCCTCCCTCACAACAGACGCCCTGTGAGGTAGATGAAGATATTGGATTTATATCCCGCCCTCCACTCCGAAGAGTCTCAGAGTGGCTCACAATCTCCTTTCCCTTCCTCCCCCACAACAGACACCCTGTGAGGTGGGTGGGGCTGGAGAGGGCTCTCACAGCAGCTGCCCTTTCCAGGACAACTTGAAAGGACAATTTCAGCTGGAAAGAGGGCTTATGCTTGGCCCTTGGATCTCCAGAACCATCTGTCCTGCTTTCACCCACGACTGCTCTGAACTTGGCCCACAAACACTGTGCAAGTCAAAGTTGGGATGCCGATTGCTGTCAGCCCTAGCCAAGATTAGGACAAGATATTAAGAATGTCAATGATGTGGGATTGCTAACTCTGAGTTGGGATAGTCCTGGAGATTTTAAGGATGGGCCCTGAGGAGGGTGTGGTTTGGGGCAGGAGGGATGTCAGCAGGTCCCCTTGCCAAAGCAGTCATTTTCTCCAGGAGAATGGGTCTTTGTCACCTGGAGATCAGTTGTCGTTCTAGGAGATCTCCAGGCCCCACATGAAGAAAGAGATGGAGAAGAAGAAGATATTGGATTTAAATCCTGCCCTTTACTCTGAATCTCAGAGTTTCAGTGTGGCTCACAGTCTCCTTTATCTTCCCTCTCCCCCACAACAGACACCCTGTAAAGTAGGTAGGGCTGAGAGAGCTCTTTCAGCAGCTGCCCTTTCAAGGACAACTCCTACGAGAGCTATGGCTGACCCAAGGCCATTCCAGTAGCTGCAAGCGGAGGAGTGGGGTATCAAACCCGGTTCTCCCAGATAAGAGTCCACACACTTAACCACTACAGGGGAGGAAGGTCTATGAGAGCTATGGCTGACCCAATGCCATTCCAGCAGCTGCAAACGGAGGAGTGGGGAATCAAACCTGGTTCTCCCAGATAAGAGAACTCTGGCTGACCCAAGGCCATTTCAGCAGCTGAAAGTGGAGGAGTGGAGAATCAAACCTGCTTCTCCCAGATAAGAGTCTGCGCACATAACCACTACACCAAACTGGCTCGCATGGAGGTTGGCCACCCTATAGGATTGGCCCCACCTCATTGCTCTGCAACATTTGTCATTTGAATGGGCAGGTACTCTTCTATTCTTGTCTTGCGTTAGACTGTGAGCCTACAACAGACAGTCCCAGAGTGTCCCAACTGCCTAAATCCCTACCTCGGGCCCTTCTGGGTTCAAGTCCCAGAATCCCTGACACAACTCACTCGCACTTACGAATTTCTTTTGCAGCAGGCACAAAGGAAACACTCTCCTCTGTTATTCGGTTGCCCTTGACAGCTTCTGGTCCAGTTTCGCTTGTTCTTGTCACATTAGCACTGCTGAGATAATAAATTAGATCCTTTTGTTATTTTAGGGGGGGTGTGGAAATGAAAGAAATCTTACTCAGTTGTGGTAATAAGCTGGAAGGAAGGCAGCGTTTGTACGAGGCTACCTTGTGAACTAAAATTCTAATCCAAATCCCCTTGACCGCTGTGTAATTTTCCTCCACTTAAGTCTCGACAATTAATAACTATATTTATTGTAGTAGTTTTTTTTTTTTTAAAAAAAACCCTCTTCACTGCAAGTAAATGAGCTCCTGCCCGCTTGAATTTTGCACCTCTGCTTTGCTGTGCTGATTAATATCATTTAAGATGGGAACAGTTGTTTTGGTGATATTCTGAAGTCAGAAGATGAATACGTCTTCTCGCAGGTGAACATGAAATGAAATGAACCACGATGTCATTGGGGTTAAGGTTTATTGAATCGCAACAGAAGGCTCTGAAACAGGCAGAGTAATTAACTTCCTTCCTCGCCTTCAGAAGAAGAAGAAGAAGATATTGGATTTATATTCCGCCCTATACTCTGAATCTCAGAGTCTCAGAGCATCTCACAATTTCCTCTACCTCCCCCCCCCACACACACACACACACACAACGGACACCCTGTGAGGTGGATGGGGCTGAGAGAGCTTTTACAGCAGCTGCCCTTTCAAGGACAACTCCTGTGAAAGCTACGACTGACCCAAGGCCATTCCAGCAGGTGCGAGTGAAGGAGTGGGGAATCAAACCCGGTTCTCCCAGATAAGAGTCCATGCACTACACCAAACTGGCTCTCATCCTCCAAGAGCTTACAGTAGGCCCTGTACAGTTCTAAGCTGAGTCTAGGCTTCCCAACCCTCCCACCCTGGTGGGGGACCCCAGGATTTCCAGCCTCTTCCCCCGTTCCCCAAAAAAACAGAAGCGGGGGGAGGGGGGAAACGGCACCAAGGAGCATGGTGAGCCGCCCCATTCCGGAGCGGGCGAGGCCACAGCGCCGCTGCCGCCCCCTCCCCGCCCACCGCAGCTGCTCCTCCAAGATGGGCCCAGGCTGAGCCCATCTTGGAGGAGCAGCCAAGAGGCGGCAGCAGCGCAGGCAAAACCAGCGAGGCAAAACCAGAGAAGGGGAGGGCAGAGGCAGGCCAGGAGCATGGTGAGCTGCGAATCCGGGCCCTTCTAGGACCCGGACTCGCAGCTCGCCACGCCCCCGGCCCGCCTCTACCCCCCCCAAATTCACCCCAGAGGCGGAGCAGGTGAGGCCGCCGCGCCGCTGCCGCCCCCCCCCCCCGCCGCACCACAGCTGCTCCTTTGAGATGAGCCCATCTCGGAGGAGCAGCTGCGGTGGGGCAGGGGGGCGCGGCAGCAGTGCAGCGGCGTCGCCCGCTCTGAGACGGGGCGGCTCTCCACGCTCCCCAGTGCCGTTTCCCCCCTCCCTCCTAGCTCCACCCCAGTGTCTCCTGGCTCCACCCCCAAAGGCTCCTGGCTCCACCCCCAAAGTCCGCAGATATTTCTGGGATTGGACTTGGCAACCCTAGCTGAGTCAGTGTGCGCTAACTCACAGATTTTTAGCCTCCAACTCACATATTTTTGTCTTCGCTCAGGAAGGATGACCCCAGAGCACAATAATTTATGCAGTAGCTCACAACTTTAATGCCAGTAGCTCACAAAGTAGAATTTTTGCTCACAAGACTCTGCAGCTTAGAGGGAACATTGGCCCTGTACTAAGAGCCTTGTAAGCTCCTGGAGGACTGGCTACACGAGGGGTGTGTGGCCTAATATGCAAAGGAGTTCCTGCTACAAAAAAAGCTCCAGGGGTATTGCACAAAACCGATCACAAGATTCATAAATAATTCCTTGTCTTGCCTTTTCAGTTTTCAATCTCCTTTATCTCCTCTCCCCCCCAACAAACACCCTGTGAGGTGGGTGGGGCTGAGAGGGCTCTCACTGCAGCTGCCCTTTCAAGGACAACCTCTGCCAGAGCTATGGCTGACCCAAGGCCTTTCCAGCAGGTGCAAGTGGAGGAGTGGGAAATCAAACCCGGTTCTCCCAGATAAGAGTCCACGCGCTTAACCACTACACCAAACTGGCTCTTAAAGGGCCTACTGTAAGTTCCTGGAGGACTGGCTACATCCGGGGTGTGTGGCCTAATATGCAAAGGAGCTCCTGCTACAAAAAAAGTCCTCGTTACTACTATGGTACAAGCAAGAACAAAGTATCTTCTCCAACCCACCTGCACAACTTAAGACAGTACATTATATGGTTCCCAAGACAGTTGCAAGAAATGAAAGTTAACATATGGTTAAACAGAAACCACGGGATGTCCATCCTGACACATTGGTTTAACCAAGAAGAACAAAAAAGTGATACATTTTCCTTATCCAATCTGTTGCTGTAGCATTGCTTTTTTGGTGTGATCTGTAATCACATACACACACACATACACCCCGATGCAGCCAATCCTCCAAAAGCTTACAGTAGGCCCTGTAAGCTCTTGGAGGATTGGCTACATCAGGGGTGTGTGGTCTAATATGCGAAGGAGTTCCTGATACAAAAAAAAAAAGTCCTTTCTGTAATCATTAATTGATAGGAAGAGGGAGAAAGAGAGAGAGAGAGAGAGAGAGAGAGAGAAAGGGAAGAGTTAAATGCCCGGGGTAACTGTGGGGTGGATTATAATGGAAATTTTCTTTCCAGCGGTGCGGCTGTTGTATAAACATCATTACACCTCTATTCTCACAGAACATTTGGTGTAGAGAATATTTACATATATAGTACTATAGCATGTCTTACAGAATCCCTCCCGGTAACACTGAAATGATGGTTTCATGAGGGAAATTATGTGACTTTTTAAAATGTACCCATGCTGATTTTAAGACAAGAGAAGCTAAGGCATTGTCATAATGCTTTTGTATATTACCTAGGGAAGTGGTTAAATTCCCTGTTAACTATTAGTTTGGGTGACTGATGAGGGAGGATACAGATTTTGGAAGATTTTATTGTACTTACCTGAGCTAATAGGCAGCCCTGTTTTTGTTGTTTGATTCCGCCGTTCATGTTAGCATCACTTTTTGGAGCTCAACAACTTTTCTGTACTTGGGAGGTTGGGAACCTAAAGTTGCCAATTTCAGGTTAGGGGGAAATCTGGAGATTTGGGGGGTGGAGCTTGAGGAAGATGGATTTTGGGGGAGTGGAGAGTCTTCAGTAGAGTATAGTACCATAAAGCCCATTTTTCCCAAGTGTCTATTTTCTACAAGTGAACTGACATCTGTTGCTTGGAGATCGTTTGTAATCCCAGGAGATCTCCATCCATCACCTGGAGGTTGGCGACTCTAGGGCAGGTGTGTCAAACATGTAGCCCAGTGGCTTAGAGGGCTCTTAGAGAGCCAGTTTGGTGTAGTGGTGAAGTGCGTAGACTCTTATCTGGGAGAACCGGGTTTGATTCCTAACTCCTCCACTTCCAGCTGCTGGAATGGCCTTGAGTTCGCCACAGCTCTCACAAGAGTTGTCCTTGAAAGGGCAGCTTCTGTGAGAGCTCACTCAGCCCCACCTACCTCACAGCCGTTCTGAGAATCAGATTCAGAGAGAAGGGTGGGGTATAAATCTGCAGTCTTCTTCTTCCTGAGGTGCCTCTCTCTCTCCTGGTCCCCTGGGGAGGGAGGGAAAGAGCTAGAACTTCCTTTGCCCAGTTCCCTGGATCTCATGGGGGGAAATACAAAGGAAGCACCTTTAAGACCAATGAGTGCTAACGTTTTTAGCATGTGTTAAGGTTTTTTTTTAAAAAAATCTTCAATTGTGTTTGTCTGTGTCCTTTATAAATTTTATATCTCTTCTACCTAATCTTTAATAGGAACACATAGGAACACACATGGCCTGGTCTGGACCAGATCTACATGTTTTTTGAGGGGGTACAGAATTAAAAATGGCACCCCTTTATGGGCCCATTCTACCTTATGGGCCCATAGAATAGAATGGACTCCATACCCAATTTGGCACCCCCCTCTGGTGGTGCCCAGGGCAAGCACACCCCCCCCCCTGGAGAGCCAGTTTGGTGTAGTGGTTAAGTGTGTGGTCTCTTATCTAGCAGAACCGGGTTTGATTCCCCACTCCTCCACTTGCACCTGCTGAAATGGCCTTGGGTCAGCCATAGCTCTGGCAGAGGTTGTCCTTGAAAGGGCAGCTGTTGTGAGAGCCCTCTCCAGCCCCACCCACCTCACAGGGTGTCTGTTGTGGGGGAGGAAGGTAAAGGAGATTGTGAGCCGCTCTGAGACTCTTCGAAGTGGAGGGCGAGATATAAATCCAATATCTTCTTCTTCTGCCCTCCCTAGATCTGGCCCTGGACAAGGCCCAACATGGGCTGGCTGGACAAAGTCTCATTTATATCAGATTCAGCCTTCATAACAAATGAGTTTGACACCCCTGCTCTAGGGCATCCACATGACCTTGTCTTCTTCCCATTGCCCTTCTGCTACCTTTTACAGGTTCTCCTTTGGGCCAGGGATTTCTGAAACATCAGTCAAAGTGCATTAGCTCATATGTGGGCAGGGAGGTACTGATTTCCAAACATATCTATCCACACCTATTGCCTGTATCCCTCCCAATTCCTTAAAAAAAATGGTGGTAGATATATGGCTACAACATAGAGAGCCAGCATGGTGTACTGGTTGAGAGCTGCAGACTCTGCTCTGGAGCACAGGATTTGATTCCCCACTCCTCCTCCACATGAATCCTTATGGGTGACCTTGGGCTAGGCACAGTTCTCTCAGAACTCTCTCATCCCCTGTATCTCTTCATGTCACTACTCACTAGACTTGCCAATCCCCAGGTCCCAGCGAGAGTTCTTATGCTTTCCCAGGCTCCTTCCCGCCCCCAGTCAGCTGGCCGGTGGGGGGAAGCCCCGCCCCCAAAGCCACCATATGATTTTTTCCCCTCCGGAGGCTCCAGTCTCTGATTGGAAAGGCTTCCTCTTGGGATGGTGTGTCTGTGTTGCTGTGAAGAAGTTGGCAGCAACTCGTGAGTAGAGAGGCCAATCCTCTGCTTCAGACTCGCCAGAAACGGTGGGGGGGGAGGGCGGGGGAAGGAAACGTCTGCTGAGCACTTCATTATTCCCTATGTGGAGATCGATTCTCATAGGGTATAATGGGAAATTGATCTGGAGGTTTCGGGGGCTCTGGGGGAGCTGTTGTTTGAGGTAGAGGCACCAAATTTTCAATATAGCATCTAGTGGCTCTCCTCAAAGTCCCCCCCCCCAAGTTTCAAAATGATTGGATCAGGGGGTCCAATTCTATGAGCCCCAAAAGAAGTTGCCCCTATCCTTCATTATTTCCTATAGAGGGAAGACATAAGAACATAAGAAGATAAGAGAAGCAATGTTAGATCAGGCCAATGGCCCATCCAGTCCAACATTCTGTGTCACACAGCGGCCAAATATATATATATACACACACACACACACTGTGGCTAATAGCCACTGATGGACCTCTGCTCCATATTTTTATCTAACCCCCTCTTGAAGGTAGCCATGCTTGTGGCCGCCACCACCTCCTGTGGCAGTGAATTCCACATGTTAATCACCCTTTGGGTGAAGAAGTACTTCCTTTTATCCGTTTTAACCTGTCTGCTCAGCAATTTCATCGAATGCCCACGAGTTCTTGTATTGTGAGAAAAGGGAGAAAAGTACTTCTTTCTCTACTTTCTCCATCCCATGCATTATCTTGTAAACCTCTATCATGTCACCCCTCAGTCGACGTTTCTCCAAGCTAAAGAGCCCTAAGCGTTTCAACCTTTCTTCATAGGGAAGGTGTTCCAGCCCTTTAATCATTCTAGTTGCCCTTTTCTGAACTTTCTCCAATGCTATAATATCCTTTTTGAGATGCGGCGACCAGAACTGCACACAGTACTCCAAATGAGACCCACCATCGATTTATACAGGGGCATTATGATACTGGCTGATTTGTTTTCAATTCCCTTCCTAATAATTCCCAGCATGGCGTTGGCCTTTTTTATTGCAAACGCACACTGTCTTGACATTTTCAGTGAATTATCTACCACGACCCCAAGATCTCTCTCATGGTCAGTCTCTGCCAGTTCACACCCCATCAACTTGTATTTGTAGCTGGGATTCTTGGCCCCAATGTGCATTACTTTGCACTTGGCCACATTGAACCGCATCTGCCACGTTGACACCCACTCACCCAGCCTCAACAGATCCCTTTGGAGTTCCTCACAATCCTCTCTGGTTCTCACCACCCTGAACAATTTGTGTCATCCGCAAACTTGGCCACTTCACTGCTCACTCCCAACTTTAAATCATTTATGAACAAGTTAAAGAGCATGGGACCCAGTACCGAGCCCTGCGGCACCCCACTGCTTACCGTCCTCCACTGCGAAGACTGCCCATTTATACTCACTCTCTGCTTCCTATTACTCAGCCAGTTTTTGATCCACAAGAGGACCTGTCCTTTTACTCCATGACTCTCAAGCTTTCTAAGGAGCCTTTGATGAGGGACTTTATCAAAAGCTTTCTGGAAGTCAAGGTAAACAACATCTATCGGGTCTCCTTTGTCCACATGTTTGTTCACCCCCTCAAAGAAATATAACAGGTTAGTGAGGCAAGATCTTCCCCTACAGAACCCATGCTGAGTCTTCCTCAATAACCCGTGTTCATCAATGTGCCTACTCATTCTGTCCTTGATAATGGTTTCTACCAACTTTCCCGGTATTGAAGTCAGACTGACTGGCCTGTAATTTCCCGGATCTCCTCTGGAACCCTTTTTAAAGATGGGGGTGACATTTGCTACCTTCCAGTCCTCAGGAACAGAGGCAGATTTCAATGAAAGATTAGAGATTTTTGTTAGAAGATCCACAAGTTCAACTTTGAGTTCTTTCAGAACTCTCGGATGTATGCCATCCGGACCCGGTGACTTATTAGTTTTTAATTTGTCTATTAGTTGTAGGACCTCCTCTTTTGTCACCTCAATCTGACTCAGGTCTTTCAACACCCCTTCCAATATTAGTGGTTCTGGGGCGGGCAAACACTTCTCATCTTCCACGGTGAAGACAGAGGCAAAAAATGCATTCAGCTTCTCAGCCATTTCCCCATCCTCCTTCAGTAATCCTTTTACCCCATGGTCATCCAAGGGCTCCACTGCTTCCCTGGCTGGTTTCCTACTTCTAATATATTTGAAGAAATTTTTATTGTTGGTCTTTATGTTTTTTGCAATATGCTCCTCATAGTCCCTTTTTGCCTGCCTGATCACAGTCTTGCATTTGATTTGCCACTGCCTGTGTTCCCTTTTATTAATCTTACTAGGACTGGTTTTCCACCGCTTAAAGGAGTCCTTCTTACCTTTTACAGCTTCCATTACTTTGTTTGTTAACCATGCTGGCCTCTTCTTATACTTGTTTGTGCCTTTCCTAACTTGTGGTATGTATTTTATCTGAGCTTCTAGGATTATAGTTTTAAATAGTCTCCAAGCTTCCCCAAGGGTTTTGACCGTATTTACCTTTCCTTTCAGTTTCAGACATTTAAAAAGGTGTGCTATCCCTTTAAATGTGATGGCCAGAACTCTCTTGGAGTTCAATTATGCTTGTCACACCCTTGTTCCTGGCTCCACCCCCAATGTCTCCTGGCCCCACCCCCAAAGTCTCCTGTCTCAACCCCCAAAGTCCCCAGATATTTCTTGAATTGGACTTGGCAATCCTAGCCACCACTCTGGGACTTCTCAAGGGTTCCCCTTGAGAAGGCCCAGAGTTCTCTCCCAAGCCTTTCAGGCCTCTTGTAGCTTAGGCCAAATAATAGGCGTGAGGACCAGGCAGAGTGAACAACAACGAAAAGGTTTATTTTAAGGTCAGTGCAATATTAGCAAACAAGGTGCATAAAACAGTAAAAGGGTGAAGGAAAAAATAACCAAATGCCCTAAGGCGTCTAAACTTACTGTCCCTAACTGTCTCAGTCAGACCTGGGCCTACTCACCCTACCTCACAGGGTAAGGGTCTCTCCCTGGCTGCAGCTCTTCCTCAGCTCTGCCTCCTAGGAAAAGAACACCCGCTTCCTGGGCTTGGCCTTTATATAGTGTCTTCCCAGGCCCCACCCCTCTCTGGACCTGTTTCCCTCCAAACCCCCTGCTACCCAATCAGCGGGATAGAGGTAGGGTTGCCAAGTCCAATTCAAGAAATATCTGGGGACTTTGGGGGTGGAGCAAGGAGACTTTGGGGGTGGAGCCAGGAGACATTGGGGGCAGAGCCAAGATCAAGGCTGTGACAAGCATAATTGAACTCCAAGGGAGTTCTGGCCATCACATTTAAAGGGACTGCACATCTTTTTAAATGCCTTCCTTCCATAGGAAATAATGAAGGATAGGGGCACCTTCTTTGGGGGATCATAGAATTGGACCCCCTGGTCCAATCTTTTTGAAACTCGGAAGGTATTTTGGGGAGAGGCACTGGATGGTATACTGAAAATTTGGCGCCTCTACCTCAAAAAACAGCCCCCCCAGAGCCCCTGATACCCGTGGATCAATTCCCCATCATTCCCTATGGGAATCGTTTATGGAAGTGCATGATGGCTGTGGGGGCGGGGCTTCTCCCGCCGGCCAGCTGGCTGGGGGAGGGGGGGAGCCTGTAAAACCGGGGGATCCCCCTCTGGGACCTGGGGATTGGGAAGCCTAGATAGAGGGGATCCTGGGGAATGTAGGCTCTTCCCAGTACTCCTAAGCAGGCTTCCCTGGGGCCTGCAGGCCTTGCTAGGCCCATGATCATGACACTTCACAAGGGGCCTGTTGTGGGGAGAGAAAGGGAGGGAGATTGTAAGCCTTTGTGATACTCCTTAAGGTAGGGAAAAGTTGTGTATAAAAACCTTCTCTTCTTCTTCTAGTTCCATTGCCATTTGTTTAAGGAGGCAGAAAAGCTGTTTACTGGCGTGAGGGAATAATGGAAGGCAAAAGGGAATGGGGAGGGAAAGCCTGAGACAAGGGAGTCACGGCTCTGCAGCAGAGCATCTGCTTGGCATGCAGAAGGTCCCAGGTTCAATCCCCAGTATCCCCCCCCCCCCCAACTAAAAGAATCAGGTAGCAGGTGATGGGAAAGACCTCTTCCTGAGACCCTGGACAGCTGCTGCCAGCCTAAGTAGACAATATTGACCTTGATGGACCAAGAGTCTGATTCAGTATAAGATACCTTCGTGTGCGTGGCCCCTGCTGTGATCCCTCCATTCCTCAAGCCCTACTCTCTCTAGGCTCCAACCTCTCAAATTCCCAGGAATTTCCCAACTTGGAGTTGGCAGTCCTCTCAGGACTGTTGCGTGTGTGCCAAAGTGGCTATGTGAATTGTTGCATGGAAGTGACGGGACTGAATGCGTACCTACTTCAGCTCCATTTCTTAGCCCTCTTATAGTTCAAGTGAAGGAACTGTTGGAAAAGGCAATGTCTGGTGTACAAAGAAGAGAAGACTCTGAAGGGGGCAGCAAGAAGATGGTTAGTTAGGACCGGGATTATTATTATTTTTTTTTGGTAGCAGGATCTCCTTTGCATATTAAACTACACCCCCCTGATGTAGCCAATCCTCCAAGAGCTTATAGTAGACCCTGTAAGAAGAGCCCTGCAAGCTCTTGGAGGATTGGCTACATCAGGGGGGTGTAGCCTAATATGCAAAGGAGTTCCTGCTTCCAAAAAAACCCCAACAACCCTGGTTAGGACAATGAGGACACCACCTTCTCTCTCCTGTTTAATAACATTCCTTGTTTGTCTCCAGATTACTACTCTTAGGGCAATTTCCCTCTTCTTGGAAGTTCAGTTTTACTCTCTCTCTCTCTCAGCTAGAGATGTAGTTTGGCATTTATCTCTGCCCCTGTTATTTCTTATCAAGTATCTTAGTTCCTAAATAAACATTTATGTCCTCTTTCATCAGGTTGGGCACCGTTTCTGAGTTAATTACTCTGCCAACAAGAACTGGCAAAACACACACACACAAACACACACACACAAACACACACACACACACACTCAATAAAGCACTCTCTAAAAACTACAAGAGCTTTTTCACAAGTTCACAGCCACATGTCTGGGAGTTGTTATTTTGTTTCAGTCTGTTGTGAAAGTAATTTGCAGAATGCATGGCAAGTATTGAGAACTGTTCTGTAGAGCACCTGCTCCTACAAGAGAGTGACATTTTGAGTTAATTAATTTTGTTACAATATTGTTAGAGGGAAGTGACTATTGTTGAGGGCTTGGCAGCTTCCTTTTCATTTCGAAAACACTTTCCCTGAGAACGACTGATGGTAAAAGGCATTGCTACAATCAAAACTTCTCAGCTAATCTGTTTTCTTCCAGGGCGTTCCGAAAGCAAACAAACATTTTGCATTCGAGTGTTGTTTTGTTTTAAATGGATGAAAATGTAGCTATTAAGAACAAAAGGCACATCTCCGAACAGGGGAGCCTGTCTCTGTGTCTTCTTGTTTGTTTGAAAGGAATACAAAATGGCTTCCATGGACACTTTAGTCCTCTGCTGCTGAAGGAGGTCATTTCAAAGTAAAATTGTAATAAGATATTGTCTAGATGAACTGGTGTTTTTCAGATTTCTGCTGGTTAAATATATACTTTGTTTTATTCTTACAACCCAAAAGCTAGCTACTCTTGGAAAAGACCAAGGGCGTTTTCGCACTTACCTTAAGCCGGAGCGACGTCCCTCTTCACCACGCAGCGTCTGCATGGTTTTTGCACTAATTGCTCCGCAGAACCTGGAAGAGCCGCAAAGTCCCGCGGCTTTTGCGTCACAAATGTAAACTGGTTTTTGGCGGTTTACATTTGCGACGCAAAAGCCGCGGGACTTTGCGGCTCTTCCAGGTTCTGCGGAGCAATTAGTGTGAAAACCGTGCAGATGCTGCACGGTGAAGAGGGACGTCGCTCCAGCTTAAGGTAAGTGCGAAAACACTCCAACTCTCAAATATCTGTGTGAATCGTAGGGCTTTTTTTGTGGCAGGAACTCCTTTGCATATTAGGCTATACCCCCCTGATATAGCCAATCCTCCTGAAGCTTACATGTATGAAGAACCCTGTAAGCTCTTGGAGGATTGGCTACATAAGAGGGGTGTGGCCTAATATGCAAAGGAGCTGTTATTCCAGGCATGGCTCATCTGAGGACTGTTTCTGCAGAGGTAGTGTGATGGACTACCGGGACTATGGAGGAACTACTGTTGACAAAACACCCAACCTCTCTCCAGGTGTTAAAATATAACAACTAGTAACAAATTATAACAAATGTCTGTATTCTGTAACAAATCCAAATTCTAATGTTATATGCAGTACAAGATATACAAAATATACAAACCATGAGAGACCGTACAATGAGTTCTCCATCCACAGTACACTCTTATTCCTACTGTCTCTTCTGTGACCAATGTCCACATCAATTTATAATCATGAATAACATCTGACAATAATGAAAACCGGTTCTAAAGTCATTTTGAGTCTGAGAGCTCTTCTTCCAGGGACCGTTTTTTCAAATGTAATGTGCAGTAGGTAAGTAGTGCCAGGAAACATCGCTTGTATCGCAGTATGTCTCATTCATTTTGCCTTACTATCACAACTTTGTTAGTATATCATCATGGAATGCTTCTGCAAATTTCATTCATGTCTGCTCTTCAAAACGCTCCAAAGACCCAGCCAGTCCCACCCTGTGCTCTGGCGCAACACTGGGAGTCCACTCACAACCCCTGGTCCCACCTCCATTTGGACTTTGGGGGGCCCTTTCAGGGGCAGACATTTTTCCTCATCTTGGATTCCCACTCAAAATGGCTGGAGGTTTTTCCAGTGGGGTCTACTTCCTCCCGAGCGGCCATCGGTGCCCTCCACCGTGCATTTGCAATGTATGGACTACCAAACACCCTGAACTCTGACAACAGGACTGCATTCATCTCAGTTAAATTCCAGGACTTTTCCAGCTAGAATCTGATCTGGCACATCAGATCAGCCCCCTTCCATCCAGCCACCAATGGCCAAGCAGAGAGGATGGTGTGGACTACTAAAGAGTCACTCCGCTGCATCATCCATGGGGACTGTGAAGCTCGGCTTGCTGAGTTTCTGCTGGCCCAGCATGCCATCCCCTCCACCACTACTGGTCGCAGCCTGGCCAAGCTATTAATGGGCTGACGGCTGCCCATCCTCCTGGATCGATTGCACCCAGACTGAGCTCCTGATCTCCAGGAGGTACTGGAGGCAGTGCAGGCACTCCAAGGGTTCGACACAAGGACTGGGTCTATGCTAAGAACTTTGGGGGGGCATGGAACCTAGCCAGGGTCACCTGGGTGCTGGGGCCAGTGATGTATGAGGTCATCATGAAGGGCAGGTCAACCCTGAGGAGACACATCGACCAGCTATGGTCTCGTAAGGCCCCAGGTGATGGAGTCAAGGATGATGGCGCAGATGACCCACCAACAGCTCCGACTCCTCTGCTGATTGAGTCATCCGAGCCAGAGGTCTCGGCCATGGCTCCCACTTCCTGGGTGGAGCTGGCCACCATGTAGAACTCTGAACTCTCGATGGAAGACGCAGCTGAACACCACCCCCCTCGCTGTGCCAGAAGCAGCCGCCGCCCATTCTGGCACTGAGGTGGTCCATGTGATAGCACTGAAAGCCCGCTTCCTTAAAGAACTATGTTTGTTAGCTTGCAAACTTGTGGAGTGGGGGGAGGGGTGTTGTGTATGTGATTAGACTCACTAAGTTAATGACATTCCAGCCAGGCTCATTGGAGCTGGTAAAACTATGCTTGGGGACTCGGGAACAATGGGCAGCAGAGTCCATGTCCCTGCTGCCCTGCTCCAATCACGGGCCGCTGCCGGTTCGAAAGATCCAATGGCATGCTTGCGCGGGAACCCTGTGGTGTATAGAGTTGGCCCATTGGCCCAGTTCTTCAGTTCTCATTCGAGCTGCCATATACCTTATTGTATGAAATAAAGAGCTATGTTCACTACAACTTGTCTTTGCAAAGAACCCACCATATTATAAAAACCAACCACATTTTATTCAGTTTTTGCATGCATGCAGACTTCATCTGACGAAGGGATGGTGTACAGTGAGCAGAGTTACATATAACGGGTGGGCAGTGGTTAAGCATGCAAAATGGTACAAAGTTGTAATCCAATAGCAAAATGAAATGAAATAAACAAATTGAAAGGACATTTGGTCAAATTGACTCTCTTGACTCTATCCACTTTCCAACTTAATAGACTGCTAAAGCTTTCTTGCTGTCTCTCAGTTTGAATGTTTAACCTCCTTTCTCATTAGACAGGGGAAACGAACATAGGAGGGAAAGTTATTTGTAGCTTAACATTCATTCATTTATTTTTTTTAAAAAAACTTGCTTTCAAAAATGGCGAGAAGTTCGAAACTTCTCAAGATCATGGGTTTACTTTGTACCGGAGACATTATGAAATCTTTCCCGATGACTTTTTTAAGAAGAATCATGTTTGACTATGGAAATTAAATGTGTGCACAGCTTCTTAAATAAATTCTCCTAAACTACTCATTATACCTGTGTCAACAAGGTGCTTACAACCAAGCAAAACTCTTTAGTTCGGTGTTGGGTGCGTGGTTGGCAAAGGTGGGCAGATTGGAAAAGAAACCCTCCGCTGTTTTGTCTTATTGTACAGTCTGAGTGCTACCAGCTTGAACAAGTCACTTCTTTCCCACAGCAGTGAAAGTGGAAGTTGTTACTTGGGATTGCTTTACCATCTTAACTGCATATCTTGACCTAATGTAAAGAACTCCAGGGCTTTCTGGATTCTTATACCACCAACCTAAGATAGCCAGCATGTGTAGTGGTGAGAGTGTTGAACTTAGCGATGCCAGCCCCCAGGTGGGACCTGGGAATCCTCCAAAATTATAGCTCATCGCCAGACTACAGAGATCAGTTCCCCTGGAGAAAATGGATGCTTTGAAGGGTGACCTCTGTGGCATTGTACCACACTGAGGTCCTTATCTTCCCCAGAGACCCAGTTTGCTGTAGTGGTTTAATGCATAGACTCTTCTCTGGGAGAACCAGGTTTGATTCCCCACACTTGCAGCTGCTGGAATGGCCTTGGGGCAGTCATAGCTCTGGCAGAGGTTGTCCTTGAGAGGGCAGCTTCTGTGAGAACTCTCTCAGCCCCATCCACCTCACAGGGTGTCTGTTGTGGGGGGGAGGAAGATAAAGGAGATGGTAAGCTGCTCTTAGATTGATTCAGGGAGAAGGGCGGGGCATAAATCTATGGTCTTCTCCTCCTTCTCCTCCTCCTCCTCCAGTTCACATTCAGGTTGCAGTCGAAAGGAGAGAAAGAAGCCTAATCTAAAGAGTACTTTCCCTATCATAAGTGCCCAGCTAATCTGACAACACATATATGGGAGTATGAGGACATTGTTTCTACAGGAGAGACTTGCAGATACATGTGTCTCCATGGAAGGCCATGTGAAGTGGGTGAGAAGACAGAGTGAGATAGAGATGGGCAGGGCCTCTTTTGTAGAAAAAGCCCTGCAGGAACTCATTTTCATATTAGGCCACACCCCTTGACATCACCATTGTTTAGTATAGGGCTTTTTTGTAGCAAAAGCCCAGCAGAAGCTCATTTGCATATTAGGCCACACCCCCTGACGCCAAGTCAGCTGGAACTGTGTTCTTGTGCATTCCTGCTCAAAAAAAGCCCTGGAGAGGGAGGTGGTCAGAGGGCAGCTCCAGGTTAAGACAAAGAGAGGCATCCTATTCAAGGCGATAACACCTATATACACTTATAGTAATGCAGCATCCTCCAATGTCCAGGTATGCTGAGTCACTAAGTCCAACACCTAGAAGGGTGTAACTCTGTTAGGATGGCACTGTTAGAATCCTTGGAGTGCCCCACTACCCTGGAAGAGGTGTGTCTGTGTAGGGGGGTTCAAACAGACAGTTCTTTCCCTTCCGCCTGCTTCAGATTTGTGTGGTGTGAATGGCAGCAGTATTTGGGGGTTGGTCCTCAGACCGTTTCAGGACCCTGGAAAATGCCCAACTTGCCATCTTGTGGAGCTGACTTTGTACCGAACTGAATTAAGGAATCAGTACATGAGCCTTAAGCAGAGATTACAGTATTGGAACAAGCTATGACATTCGGCTTTCTTATTCTGGTGCTGTCTCAGTCGTCGCCCACAGAGGATAATCGCTGAAGCCAAGATGTGTTTTGCGGGTTTTGAATTTCAAATGGAAATGTGCTCTTTTGGCATTTTGTCCTTACCTGTCATTTGCCACTCAGCAACCAAGACCTGACGGAGACCACACACGCACTACATTCTTTGAGTAGAAACTAAGAGCAAAGTGGAGGAGCAGAATATCAGAGACTACCCTCTTTCCTGCTCTCATCTCGTTTGCTATGCGCCCACTTTCCCAGGCTCTTCCCCTACTTATGAGGGACTAGGGAGCCCTAGCTTGCCCAGTATATTGGGCTTCTTTCCTGCAAACGTAATCCCAGGTGAGAGGTGGAGAGGGACCATAACTGGATTTGTCAGCCTCCAGGTAGGGGCTGGAAATCTCCTGGGATTGCAACTGATGTCCAGGCAACAGAGATCACTTCTCCAGGATAAAATGGTTGCTTTGGCGGGCGAGTTCTATAGCATTGTACTCTGTTGAGGTCCCTCCCATCTCCAAACCCCACCCTCCTCAAGCTATGTCCCCCAAATCTCCAGGTATTTCCCAACTCAGAAGTCGTAACCGTACTGGGGATAGACGTCGATTGATTTCTCACGAGGGCTTGTTCCGGGTGGACAGCCCTTTTGCCCCTGGCACTTCTCTCGGTTTTTGCACAAGTTGCCCCGGAGCTGCGAGTTGGCCCGCTGCTTTTCCGCGGCAAGCAGAAATCACTTGTAAGAGGATCTCGCTTGCTGCAAAAAAAGCGGCACACCAATTCGCAGTTCTGGGGCAGCTTGTGCAAAAACTGAGAGTAGTGCCGGAAGCAAAAGGGCTCTCCACCCGAAACAAGCCTAGTGCGAAATCAGTCCTTGTGAAATTGGCTTCCCCAGCTTGAAGCTGAATGCATGATCCAGAGAATAGATTTTATCACACACTGTATACATCTCTGCAGGCTTCTCTGAAGCACCACAGTAGCCGCTCCATTTTAGTGAATGGTCTTTTTGTCATACCTGGATCCAACCATTCTGAAGGCAGTCTGAAAATGATAATAGAATTTGTTCTTTTTTTTATACGCGGCAGCAGTGTTCTTAATTGTTGTAATGGTTGTGTCATGTACAGCACACTTCCCAATACTTTAGGAATTAATAACGGATCCCTTTCCGGGTCTTGGTGGTTGAAAAGGTTTCCTTAGCGACCGTTCTTTGAGTTGTTCCCTTTCTGTAGTCGGTAAATGAGAAAGCAAAAAACTGCATTTTCCACTAGCTTGTACAAAAAAATGAAAGTAGTGCAGCGGAGGTAGCGGCGAGCGCCATTGTGATTGCGGGGTTGCGGGCGGCTCGGGAGCAAATTGATTTCAGCAGGCCAGCAGTTTTATAGCTCCCTGCCCCAAGATAACAAAAACATTCTACGGGTTACCGAATTGCTATGATGGCAATAAAGGCTTTGCCAAAGAAGAGAGAGACACTGTGTTTGAAAACATTCCATTCCTTTTTTTTTTTAAACAAAAAAAATTCAGTTGTGTAAAGGTTAGCGGCAGACAAAACCTTCTATATCAGATAATGTGACATTTGTCAATGCTCCCTGGTTGGTGCTTGGTGTGCGGCGAGGCTTGTAAATGTTGTGTGTCTGTTTATTTGCCCGAAGATGTGGGCTTTGTGTTTAGGAGAGCTCGAATGGTAGATGCAGTCTGTAAACTTGCATGGTGAAGAGGTGGACTCAGAAGTGTCAGAGAGCAGACCTTTTTGGCTCTCTCTTTTGTGTCTACAAGAATAGCCTCGGGAGAGACAGGGCGGGTTTGCAGAGAGAAGTGTACAAACAGAGCTTTTTCGTCGGAAGGCATGCTGTGCGTTGGATATTGAATTTCCATTCACTCCCCTCTGGCCCTGTTAAAAGCTGAATGATCAAGACTGTATCCTTTTCCTGCTCCTAGATCCAGGGTCAAGCCAAGAGCACTACCAACCTAAGTGGTCACTTGCGGATAGCAGTGTGCCTTGGGGCACCAGTGAAATAACGTGTGATCTGACACCGTGTATCCCTTCCAACAGTTCAGTGGATTCTGGAGCAGGCAAGCTGTGCACGCTCAAAAAAGTTGCTTCCAATATTTTTTGCACTGTTATACTTGCTGGCGGAGTAATTGACGCAGCAACGGTGCAGAAATTGATTTAAGACTGGATAAAGGTTGTTGCGTATGTGAACTCAAGTGAAGACTAAATGGGTGTTCGTGCCGGGCTCATTGGAGCCACATGAACGGAGCTTGGGGATTTGGGAACAATGGGCAGCAGGATCCCAATCCCTGCTGCCCTGCTCCAATCACAGCCCCCCTGCTGGTTTGAATGACCCAATCACATGCTTGCGCAGAAACCATGAACTGTATATAGTTGGCCCCGTTGGCCCAGTTCTTCAGTCTTGGAGTGCAGACTACCTAATGCTGTACATAATAAAGAGCTGATGTTCACTACCACCTCGCCTCTTCCATGTGTTGAACCCACTATATTATAAAAAGGTTTATTTAGGAATTTACTCGATAAGAGAGACAGAGATGAGTTCCTAACTACAGCTCTAGCTGAAAGAGAGGGTAAGATTGAGTGTGACCCTTCTGAGAAGAAGGGGGGAATTGCCCTGAGTGTAGCAATCTGGAAACAGACAAGGAATGCCTTTGAAAGAAGCGACGGTGCTGACCTCACTATCCTAGCTAATTGTCTTCTTGATGCCATCTTGCTGGGTCTTCTTTTCTTCTTTGTACACCAGACATTGTTTTTTTCAACAATACTTTGCTCTGACCTGGATGGGCCAGGCTAACCTGATCTCATCAGATCTGGAAGCTGAGAAGGGTTAGCCATGGTTAGTACTTGGAAGGGAAACTACCAAGGAAGTCCAGAGTTACTATGCTCAGGAAGGCAAACGGAATCCACCTCAGTTTGTCTCTTGCTTTGAAAACCCTAGGAGAGCCAGTTTGGTGTAGTGGTTAAGTGTGTGGGCTCTTCTCTGGGCGAACCAGGTTTGATTCCCCACTCCTCCACTTATAGCTGCATGAATGGCCTTGGGTTGCCAATAGCTCTCCCAGAGTTGTCCTTGAAAGGGAAGCTTTTGTCAGAGCTCTCTCAGTCCCACCTACCTCACAGGGTGTCTGTTGTGTGTGTGTGTGGGGGGAGAAGATAGAGGAGATTGTAAGCTGCTCTGAGTCTCTGATTCAGAGAGAAGGCGGGGTTTAAATCTGCAGTCTTCTTCTTCAAGTTAGCTGCAATTTGATGGCACTTTCTATCACATACCTCAAAGCAATTAAATAAATAAATAACCCCCCCCACACACACACGAACACCCTTGAACTGAATTTGGGGTGGTCTGTCCCCCCCTTTCCAAATACAGTGGCTATGTAACATCACTGGTCAGTTTTTTTTTTTCAACCTGATAATTATTTCTTTTTTACTCTGTTCCCTCGGCTTATTGATCTTGAGTAGGGATGGGCACAGAATGGGAAAATTGTGGTTCATTCAGGTTCATGGTTCGTTTGATTGCCTGAATTGTTGGTTCTTTTTGTTTCATTTGTTTGATTTTCCAGACTGGTTCATGGCTCATTGGTTTGTTTGGTTCGGGAGATGTAAAACTCACTGGGAGTCTTCAGCAGGCTCTCCTCCACTTGCCTTCCAAGTTTGGTGAAGATTGGATTTGTAATGTCCAAAGTTAGTGTCCTCAGGAAAGTTCAGTTTCAGCTCTCAGAACAAAAACTAACTCTTCTTTCTTTGTGCTGCAGTGCAAAATGAAAGCAGCTAAATCAGAGCAGAATGGGAGCTCCATGATTGGCTCCCAGAGCTACCAATCAAGCTATGGACAACTGCTATGGGTGTTTTTAGGGCTCCCAGAAGTCCACCTCCAGCATTGCCTAGGAATTGATGAATCAGTGCCAGGCTGTCTGGAAAAAGGAACTGCAAAAACAAACCAAGTTTCCAGGTTGGGCATGGTGCAAGCTAACACAACAGTTTGGAATTGGCCCAATTCATGCACAAATCAAGATTCATGGTTCAGTTTGTGACCATCTCTAGTCTTGAGTAGAACCTGACAATTTATGAACAGTATAGCCATCGTCCACAGCTGTGGGATGAGATTAGTGGGAATTATGGCACCTGACTTTAAAAAAAACTGGCATAGTACATACTCAAATTTCCCCAGACTACTTTTTTTGTGGGGGGAGGGGGAGGTTCCTTTTAAAAAGTTCTGTTTCCTCCATTGTCTATAAATCTGTGCTCAGTTTTTCCTATACTAAGAGAAATGACTTGATTCTAAACTTTGATGCCTCATTGGGTTGAACATAAGAGAAACCATGTTGGAACTGGCCAATGGCCCATCCAGTCCAACACTCTGTATCATACAGGGGTCAAAAAACCAGGTGACATCAGGAGGTCCATCAATGGGGCCTAATTGTCATCTTCCTGCCCCTTCCAATGTTGCCCCTCCCCAGCACCAAGAATACAGACCATCACTGTTGGATCTCTGCTCCATAGGTTTATCCAATCCTCTCTTGAAGCTGTCTATGCTTGTAGCTGCCACCACCTCCTGTGGCAGTGAATTCCATGTGTTAATCACCCTTTGGGTGAAGAAGTATTTCCTTTTATCTGTTCTAACCCAACTTCTCAGCCATTATCTGTTCTAACCTGACTGCTCAGCAAGGTTGGAGACAGATGTCTTCTGATGAAGCAGCAACCCTATCTAGAACATGCCCCAAGATTATCCACAGCACTCCGAGTTTCTTTGGCAAAGAAGTATAGAAAGTATGTAGGTAGAAAGTCTGAACATGTATGAGCATGTATGTATGTGTCAAGCATGAGTAGTTCAATCATAGAGTCCTTTGTTTTGAATCAAAGTTATCTTCTTTATTCAACTCCAAGTTGCATATAGAACATTGTCTTTGAGAAGACTGAGGAATCAGAGACTACAGGATGCTGTATAGGGTATCATAAAAGTTACAAACACACACAATTGGAATTTGGAGTTCAAAGGGCAAAGGAGTAATTTCCCTCTACCTAGCAGTAGCTGTCTCACACCAACCCGGGACTGAGATAAGGCCTGAGAAGTTCCTGAGATGAAATGGGGGAGTTATAGCACAGAGACACAGCTAGACAATTCCGCTAGATAGACATCCTTTGCCAGATGGCTACAGGGACGTGAGAAATGGGTTGTAGGTGATGGAGGGCAACCCGGCTCTTACTTGACAATACCTCAGCCATTTTAAGAGACAAATAACCGTGCTTGACAGTATGAAGCTGCCTTATGCTGAATCAGACCATTGGTTCATCACAATCAGAATTGCCTACTCAGACTGGCAGCTGCTATCCAGGGTCTCTGGCAGAGGTCTTGAACATCACCTACTGCCTGGTCTTTTTTAACTGGAGATGCCAAGGACTGAACCTGGGACCTTCTGGTTGATACCAGACAATCAGTTTGGGTCGGCTTCTAGCCGTTCCAAAGAGAGCTGGCCGGAAATCGAGCGCCCTGGAGCTTCCCGACAGCGCTCAGAAAAGTGGCAGGCCGCAGGCACCCAAGAAGCATCTGGAACGCTCTTGCATCCCATCCGTGGCTCCCCGATCACTCTCTGGGTGCCTCTTGGCTTTCCAGATGGCCGGGGAGGCACCTCAGAGGCACCGCAGCAAAAAAGGTACCACTGTGAAAGTGGTGCCTTTTCAAGTCGGCTCCTGGAAAGCCTGGGGCAGGGCGGGGACAGCAGGCAGATGTGCGTGTGTGGGTGTGCTTTTTTGGTCTACCTGCCTCCCGTCCCTAGGCAGCTTTAAATGCCCATCTAGTATCACCCTGCTCTACCACTAAGCCACGGCCCCTCCCCCTAAAACCACCAAAGCCTAACTAAACATCACCAACAGCAACAGCAACAAAACATGTTTTCCGCTGTCTTGATAAGCACATCTTTAAGACAGGAATGAGGGAATTAAGATCTTTCCAATAGTTACATTTTAGGGGCTGTTATTTGAATGATGCCTACTAAGAAAAAAAAGAAGAAAAAGAGATGTCAAAGACAAAAAAAAAAAGCATTCTTAGTGCCGTTCATACAAGGACACTTTGATCCTTCCCTGAAATATGTTTTGGTTTCTATCGAAAGGCCTTGGAGAGAACGAGCCCCATTTATTCTTCGTCTTTGATCAGGCATTTTGTGCTTGGTACCCAGCTGTTGGGCCCCAATGTAGGCACAACGCTTCTTGTTATGTTAATTTAGACATCACGAAAATAGGTCTTAGTTCTACAAAGCAATATTATGTACCTTCCCGTCGCACATACCCAAAACTGTTAAAGCTTTCTGACAAAAGGGATCATGCTGTTTAATGTTGCTCCACTTTTATGTTGCTATTTTGGTTTTTCTTTTTCTCCAGATATTTTTTCATGTCATCGGTAATAAATGGGACCTGTCCTCTCCTTCCCAAGGGGGATGCGAGTTTTCTATACTTTGCGGCGACGGTGGAAACTCAGGCAGAGGTGGATGGGAGGAGAGCCTCGTAAATGGGATACGCTCGCTTGTAACTTTGCCGCAGAGTTGCCTGGGTAAAAGAAGAGGTGAACAGATACTTGCAATGTGTTTGGCCAGGTCCAAGGGGGAAATTTTCATTGCAGCTATGTAGTCCTTCCAAAATGGCCAGGGTGTCAGCCCCTGGCAGATCTTCAGAAGTGATTGTTTTTACCGTAACACTAGCTTAAAGACAACAGGGACCTCTGGGTGGACAATCCTGTGGTAAGCCAGAAGCCCATCAGTTACATGGAGATGATCAGAGGTGGAATTCTAGCAGGAGCTCCTTTGCATATTAGGCCACACACCCCTGATGTAGCCAATCCTCCAAGAGCTTACAAAAAAGAACCTTGTAAGCTCTTGGAGGAGTGGCTACATCAGGGGTGTGTGACCTAGGCTTCCCAATCCCCAGGTCCCAGCGGGGGATCCCCCAGTTGTACAGGCTTCCCCCCTCCTCCAGCCAGCTGGCCGGCGGGGGAAGCCCCACCCCCACAGCCATTATGCACCTCCATGAACAATTCCCATAAGGAATGATGGGGAATTGATCCGTGGGTATCGGGGGCTCTGGGGGGGCTGTTTTTTGAGGTAGAGGAGCCAAATTTTCAATATAACATCTAGTGCCTCTTCCCAAAATACCCCCCAAGTTTCAAAAGTATTGGACCAGGGGGTCCAATTCTACGAGCCCCAAAAGAAGGTGCCCCTATCCTTCATTATTTCCTATGGAAGGAAGACATTTTAAAAGATGGCCAGAACTCCCTTGGAGTTCAATTCTGCTTGTCACACCCGTGCTCCGGGCTCCGCCCCCAATGTCTCCTGGCTCCACCCCCAAAGTCTCCTAGCCCCACCCCCAAAGTCCCCAGATATTTCTTGAATTGGACTTGGCAACCCTAGTGTGACCTAATATGCAAAGGAGCTTTTGCTAGAATTCCACCCCTAGAGATGATCATATGTGGCACCAGGATGCCAACATGGTTTGGAGCTGAGACCCAAAATATGAAGAATATCTGTTATTGCATGTGTTTATTTGCGGTAGTGCACATGGTATACAATCAGGGGTGAACATGCATATTAGGCCACACACCTCTGATGTAGCCAATCCTCCAAGAGCTTACAGTAGGCCCTGTACTAAGAGCCTCATAAGCTCTTCGAGGATTGGCTATACCAGGGATGTGTGGCCTAATATGCAAACGAGCTCCTGCTATAAAAAAAGCCCTGGTGCTCAGAGAATTCTAATTGACCCAAAGTCATCCAGCTGGATTCATGTGGAGGTTGGGGGATCAAACCCAGTTCTCCAATTTAGAGTCGGCCACCATTAATCAATGAACCATGCTGGCCAGCATTGTGTACGGACACTTATTTGTGTGTTTAGTGGAGAAGACTTGATGGATCATTCACAGAGAAAGGTGGGTTGGATTGGTCAGCAGGAGCTGCCAATCTACATTTTGCAGTGTCTTGACCCTTTAAGCCAGAGGTAGGGAATGGAAGAATCAGACTGTGTTTAAGAAGAACTGGGGTGGTATTCTAGCAGGAGCTCCTTTGCATATTAGGCCACACACCCCTGATGTAGCCAATCCTTCAAGAGCTTACAAGGCTCTTTTTTGAAGGCTCTTGGAAGATTGGCTACATCAGGGGTGTGTGGCCTAATATGCAAAGGAGCTCCTGCTAGAATCCCCCCCTGAGAAAACCTATAGTAGTCATGAATGATAGGAGAGAACTGATTTTTCATCTTCTTGGGAGAAAAGAGGTAAAATGGATATAGGGGCAAGTTACCTAAAAGGGAAATGATTTGAGGAATAAATTAATTTGGAGGGGACATAGTGGAAAAGGCCTGAGGGTAAATGCATTCAAGGAGACATTGTTTCAGCTCTTCTGCATCCAGAGTTTCCTCATTTGCATGTTCCTACTACTTTGGGTTCCCCCTTTTTTTCTTTTCCACATGTGTTTTGTTACCTCTAGTGGCCGGTTGAATATTCCATTGGTCTATGTCTGGCAAAGAGGTAGCAAAGCATATGTGGGGGGGGGGGGCAGGGGAGGAAACATGAATCAATGCCGGTAATAAAGTAATGTAATATCAAATCAACCACTAGAGGGAGTGAAATGCATACAGAAAAGAAAAGAAAAAGCCCCTAAATAATAGGGTTGTACAAGTGAGGAAAATGGGATGGAATTACTGTCAGATTCCAGCTTTCCCTTGCCCTCATTCAATTCATGACTTCAGCAAGTCAGTTCTGGTGTCTTAAAAGCAGGATGCTTTGTATGTAGCTAGGGTCATCCCATCCACTAGGCAGGCCTAGGTGACTGCCTAGGGTGCAGTCTGGGGGAGGGAGTCAGATTGGGCCCTCCCATCCACCACTGCCTCTAGGGCGATTTATATTGCCCTGGAGGAGAGGCCCCTGGGAGCCTGGAAGAGGTCACGTGCAGTCTCTATCCCACCTCTGCTTTGGAAGCTCAGAGAACATTTCTGGGGAAAGCTGTGCTGCATTTCCTGTTTCTATGTAATTTGCTTGACCGTATTAATAATGTATAGCAAGAGATGAAGGTTTTGGTAATGCTGATGTCTGCAAAGTTAATGCAATGAATAACGTTCTATAGAATGTAATACGTTTGCAGATATTTTGCCATTAACACAAGTTCATTCTGTCCTCCTTGCAAGATTTGGCGGATGGGAGCTGGGGAAGAACCTGATGATAGCGATGAACTAGAATGTCTCAGTCATTGTTACCCAGTTTGTGTGTTTTCTTTTGCCTCTTTCTGGAGACTGAAGCACTCTCCTGTTTTCACCCCCCCCCCTTAATGATGTCCAGCTTTGAATCCAAAATCCTCATTTATTTATTAAAATATTCATATTTTGCCTTCCCCATGACAACAGGAACACGAGGGGTCATCCTATTTCATGTCTCCTCTCTGTGGCATAAAGCTGGGGTGCAATTCTAGCTCTCCTCCTCATGATGCACCCTGAGTAATGCTAAAGAGCTATAACTTCTGGCTGCCAGACAATTGTAGGATCTCCTGGCTACATGACACGCATGAGTGTTTGCCATATGGTAAATAAATATGTATAAAGCTAAGCTCACAGCAAGCAACTGTTTTTATCATGATTGCTCATTTAATTGGAGATGGGGCAGAGGGAAGATAATTTTAGACACAAAGGATGGATGAACAAGAGAGAGATCCCACGGAAGGGGTTGTGGCTGTCAAGCATGCGGGTTCAATGACGAGTCAAAGTTGATACAAAGACTACGTTTATTGATAGACCGATACTTTCAATGTAACAGATTCTTGAGAGTGATGCCGCCAATACATTGATACAATACTTTTAAGGCTTACTTCAAAGGGATTCCAAAGGGTGGGGGCAAGGGATAGCTCTCACACATAAACTATCATAAATGTCTATATTCTCATAATGTTATCAGGACTCTGTCCTTGCTTTCCCCAGATGTGTCGCACTCCCTACCAGGAATGCATGGGAAGGTGCTGATTACTTCTTCTCAAGTTAGTTTTGTTTCTCACTACTTCTAATTTGTGAGCAATAAAGCAAGAAGGGGGAGGGAAAAGAATAACAAAGCTAGCAAAGCTTGGTCCTCCATGATACTTCACAGACCAGGGTTATGGAGGACCCTACAACAATCAATTATCAATGGAATTTCACCATGCTTGACAGTGGCTCGCTGACAGAGCATCTGCTCGGCATGCAGAAGGTCCCAGGCTGAATCCCTGGCATCTCCAGTTTAAGGATCAAGTAATGAGTGATGTGAAAGACCTTTTCCTGAGACTTTGCCAAATTGCCACTCTAGGACCCTGTTCAGATGCACAGTTTAATCAGTTGTCACTGCTGTTTCCTACCTGATTAAAAGCGGCTGATCAGACAGCAACATCTGCCTTCCGGTAGTCAATCATTGCGCCCCCCCCCCCCAATCCTTCTCCAAACCGGATTATTTTGTTACATGCTCCTTTGCAGTGTTTTTTTAATTGTCCAGTTTCAACTCATAGTTTTCTCCATCTGGATAGTTCTCAACTAACTTCCAGATGTCTGAAGGCTGTCCCGGAGCAAAAGGAGCCTCAGACATCTGGTTTACAGTTGGCGGGTTTTTGTTTTTTTAACTACTTAGCGATATGTGCATAACCGCGTAACCACATATAATTTTTTTCTGACCTATGCCCATGCGCTTATGCGTAATAGTGGAAGAAACAAAAAAAAAGAGAACTACACGGTGCCTTCATGTGGATGGCAGAGGACGATTTCACCGCAGACTGATTCAAACTGCAGTATGGCAGTCTGATCAATAATATACAGAACAAAGATATTCGAGACAAAACCGGGTCAGTTTAACACGGACTCAACATGCTGTGTGACCAAGCCCTAGGTAGACAATACTGATCGTAAGAGGGTTAAACAGACAGTTCATTGCTGGCTCAGATATTTGTAGAGCCATGCGGTTGCCTGAGCAGTCCAATGGGCCAATGTGGGCACTCCCATGTCTGAGCAGCTGCCATTCCAAGCTCTCTGAAATGCCCTTCTTGTGATCTCAAGCTGAAATCCACAAACTCTCAGTTCACAAATCTCAAGAACAGACAGCTCTATAAATGTCTCCAAGGAGGATCTGAATGTTCCCAAAGTGACTCTCCCAGGATACTTGGAAGCTGACAGGTAGCCTTGTGATGCTAAAAGAATAGAGTGGTTCTTGAGTACCAGGCTAGAAATGATAATCAGAGTTGTGTAAGTGGGTGGGAAAATGTTAACATGAAGCTAATGCTGCTGCTGTAGCAGTCCTTGATGGCAGGACTAGCCAGATCTCATCAGAGCTCTGAAACTAAGCAGCAAGGATACCTGGATAAGAGACCACCCAGGAAAGTTTGGGCTGCTACACAGAGGAAAGCAATGGGAAACCACCCCTGCTCATCTCTTGCAATGGAAACCTCACAAAGTGGAACTTCTCGCCCTTCGTCAGTTGCAAGTTTACAGCACATTTCACCTCTAATGCTCCAGCCAATTTAAAGTAAAGCCAACAGCGTTCGCAGCTGAAAGGAGCCACACGTGTGCGTGCACACACACACACACACACACACACAACAGCAATCTCGTTCAGCATCTTTTCTTCTTATTAAGACAGTTTTTTCAGGGTGCCCTAAATTGGTGTCCTCTTTTGCTGATTGCGCACAGCTATCACAAACAGTTACTACACGAGCGATTACAGACCGGCACTTTGGACCAACTCAGAGATGGCTCTAAAACTGAGCCAAAAAATCCTTCCACATGTGAACATCTGCTGCCCTTCCCTGTCCCATATTCACCTCATCCTCTGGCCTCCGCAGGCTGGCTCAAAAAGCTACCGCTTCCGAAGCGGTAGCAAATTTCTGAGCCGGCAGCCAGTCGCCCCATCAGTGTCTAGAAGCGGAAGGGTGCAAGGGAGGTGCCTTGGTGGTGTGAAACTGCCAAGCCACCCCAAGCCACTTCTGGCTTTTCTTTGTAAAAGCTAACCGGAGCACATGAGCACAAGCGCTTGACTCTTCAGGGGAGAAAAAGAGCACTCCGGTTTCTGAGGCATCTCCCCGTCTGAACGCGCCAAGTTGCCTTGTAGATGGGATGGGGCTGCCTCACCGGGGAGCGTGTGGAAGCAGCAGGGCAGCACACAATGTTAGGAGACCTGGCTGACTCGTGGTTATTGGTACCAGGGGGTTATTTATCCCTGAATGTGGCTTATTTATCCCTGAATGTGGCTTCCAGTAAAAACAGGGCTGTATGGCAGTGCTGGTTTTTTATTCTACCATGGTGCTTTACAGAATAAGGTGAGCAATGTGGTATCCCCTGCCTGGAGGAGCTTTGCAGATAAAACTTAGATACTGGGGTGAGCACAGGTGTCTGGGGATGCAGCTGCAGGGCAGCCAACCAACCACCACAAGCCTTAGTGAGTGACAACTCAGAACATGTCTTGAGCCTGTATTGAGCTTTGAGACCCTGGATTTACTAGGGCTGTCACTCCTGGAGTCTCTTGGGAGACCAGAGCTGGAGATGTCTGCTAGGATCCGGGTAGGGAGTTTGGGGCTAGGGCCTTCTCGGTGGCAGCACCGGAAATGTGGAATGCCCTTCCAGAGGCCATAAGGGCCCTGCGGGATCTCTCTCGATTTCTCAGGGGATAATTCTTGTAAAATGGAATTATTCCGACAGGCCTTCAACATCTAACCGGGAAAGGACTGTCACCCTACACCGCTGAGAAGTTATGATCATCATAGGATCACTATCTGAAATGAACGATCCCGCTTTCTGTTTTAATGTTGAAATGTTTTAAATGTAATTGTTTTTTATTGGTTTTAAATTGTAATTATATATTGGAATTGATTGATAGCCGCCCTGGGTCTGATTGTGGAGAGGGCGGGATAGAAATAGAAAGTAATAAATAAATAATAAATAAATAACTAGAATGGGAAAACACTGAAACAAAAGCCTCTCAATATAAAGATCTAGCTAACTGCAAGTAATTAAGAACCTCTAATTAGCCTGATACGTAAGATCAAAAGTCTGTACTTGTACTTGTTTTACCTCAGCAATTTCAACTCCTGATTTCATCTGATTTTTCCCCTTAATGTTAACTAAAACCTTTTGTTATTTTTTTTTAAAAAAATTTAAAAGCATTGGGAGTGCTATTCCCAAGGTTTTAAGTTAAAAGGTGATCCTATCCCCTCAGATTTCTGGGCTGGAAACAGCCAAAATATATCTCACTGACAGGGTGGGATAGCTAAGGTTTCTTCATGGGAGAAAGATACACTTTACTGAGGCCGTTCAATCAATGAAGGTTCAGAAAAATGGAGAGAAAATCTATCCACTGAAGGAGGGAAGGTCTGTCATAGATGTCTTTCCTATTACCCCCATGATGTTTCCTTCTAGACACATTCTTGCTTTACACTCTTCTTCCTATAGCCTCTGTTCCAATTCACAAGCCCTGGCCATTGCTTTGAAGACCGCAAGTAGACCACATATTTATACTCTGCCCTTCTCTCTGAATCAGAGTCTCAGAGTGGCTTACAATCTCCTTTATCTTCTTCCCCCACAACGGACACCCCTGTGAAGTGGGTGGGGCTGAGAGAGTTCCTACACCAGCAGCCCTTTCAAGGACAACTCCTACAAGAGCTATGGCTATTCCAGCAGCTGCAAGTGGAGGAGTGGGGAATCAAACCCGGTTCTGCCAGATAAGAGCCTGCGCACCAAACTGACTCTCTTTGTATGAAAGTTCTCAGCCCCTCACTGACCTCAGCATCAATTTTGAAAACCTTGATAATTGTGGTTTCTATTTTTGTATTTTGCTTTTTCTTTGAGTACCTTTTAGCACTAAGACGTAGTTCAGAGCTGATTCCTAGTTCTTTCCTAATCTGTATTTGCTTCCCCCGGAATTTACAGACAAACTAAATTCAATGTGCCCCCCGCCCAATTACGTCCTTGACAATAGCTTGTTTAAAATGCCTCACATTGCCACACGAGACGCAGATTTTGCATTTCACTTTCATCATCCTGTTATTTAGCTCACAAGTGTGTTGATTCCTACAGCTCCTGTTTGACATAAGCCAAGAGGACCAAGGTTCTTTTCTGCGTCTTAAGGATTTTATTCATCACGAACGTTCGTCCGGAAAGGCTGGTTGGCCTTGGTTGACCTACCCCGGCGGTACGTAGGCAGTTTCAAACTTGCACTTCCCTCAAGCGGGAGCAGCTTGCTTGTTCTTTTGTGGCTGAACAAACAACAGAAATGCTCTCCGTTGATGGAATTACCATGTGGCTGTTCTGAAGGAGTGATGGAAGGCAAGGTAAGTAGACTGATTCCCAAGAGGGGAGGGGAAAAAACTCCACTCTTTGCTGTTAAACAATTTCTCCCTCTAAGTCATCCAGTCAAACTTTTAGCTGCCCGCTGTTGGAGGCCTTGCTCTCCCCTTAGCTTTTTAAAGTTCCTGAATATTTTAGAATACAGCTATTACGGATGAACTTTTAGCCATCGCATAGATTCTCCTTTTTGTATTATACTAAGCAGTTTTATTTCCCATCTCCTTCCAGGCCTCACCTCTGGCCTTTTGTAAGCACACAACGGTTTGATTGTGACTGAGCGCAAACTGGAAGGGAAACGGCTCTGCATTTTTGGTAGCAAAAAGGCACTTGAAATGTCGGCTGCTGCAGTACTTCCAATGGCAGAAATGGGAAGGGATATTTTTGCCAATGCCCCTCACAGCAGCCCCATACTGTTCTTAGGTGTCATTTGTCCTCCTAGGGATGCATTCAGATGGGACAAGCTGGAACAGGTCCAGAGGAGATGGTGAGGGGTCTGGAGACCAAGTCCTATGAAGAAAGGTTGAAGGAGCTGAGCATGTTTAACCTGGAGAGGAGGCAACTGAGAGGTGATATGACCACCATCTTCAAGTACTTGAAAGGCTGTCATATTGAGGATGGCGTGGAATTGTTTTCTGTGGTCCCAGGATCAGAACCAAGGGGTTGAAATTAAATCAAAAGAGTTTCCAGCTCAACATTAGGAAGAACTTCCTGACGGTTAGACCAGTTCCTCAATGGACAGGCTTCCTCAGGAGGTGCTGGGCTCTCCTTCCTTGGAGGTTTTGAAACAGGCTAGATGGCCATCTGTCAGCAATGGTGATCCTGTGAATTTAGGGGGGGGATATTTGTGAGCTTTCTACATTGTGCAGGGGGTTGGACCAGATGACCCTGGAGGTTCCTTCCGATTCTATAGTTCTATGACTTTTAGCCCACCGTAGCCACCCCACTCTCCCAGACTAAAGAGGTGATTTCACATGCACACATCTGGCCCTCATCCTGCACACATCCTTACCTCATCTTCCTATGCCTCATCAATGGAGCAAAATAGCTACAGGGTACTTTCTGGTGGCAAATTGCTAAAGAGTTTTGTGTAACGGCAGCTGTAAATGAGATGTTTGCCTTTTTAAACATGTTAGTTGCACCATTAGGGTGCGCAAGAAGCCACATACTGAGCTGTAGACGATGTGAAATTGCTGCTGGAGACGCTCTGCGTCTCTCTTTTTTTGAAAATTGTGTAAAGAATCTATATAATTGAATCAATATGTAAGTATGATATATTTTTTTTCACTGGAAGAGGGTTGGTGGTGTCTGAATGTCCTTCTGATATTTTTGTCTAATATTTTCTTTTGTTAGTGGTCCCAGGTCTGATGAAGACTGGAAAGAAACAAGTACTTAATCGATTGGCTCGTCACCACACTACTTTGGGACTTGAATGTACATGTTTTGGACATTTGGACTGGTTTCTATATACTTCTTAGTAAATTGGTCACTAGCTGGCATGTTTTGTCGCGTAATCCATTATAGTGACCTCTCTCAGATTGTATTCTAAAGCATATCCATGGCATGTATCCGGACCATCTGAACAGCCAGGGCACACCGTGGACATGCCATGCATATGCAAGAGTGGTGTGAAGGCTCCACCTTGTGTGTGTATGGCTTGTGGCTATCGCGAGCGCCATCTGATTGCCACAGCACATCTCTAACTTGGGTGGCTTTTTAAAAACCAAGAGACCCCCATGGCGAAATGCTGTTCTGTTTACAGCCTAGGGCTGGGTATAAATGGGCAGCTTGGGGTGGCAGCCTCCCATCTCAGGAAAAAAGCTGGCACAGTTTGAGGTGCCCCAGAGCAGTCAGACAGCATGCATCTCACAGTGGCTCAGTGGTAGAGCATCTGCTTGGGAAGCAGAAGGTCCCAGGTTCAATCCCCGGCACCTCCAAAAAAGGGTCCAGGCAAATAAGTGTGGAAAACCTCAGCTTGAGACCCTGGAGAGCCGCTGCCAGTCTGAGAAGACAATACTGACTTTGATGGACCAAGTGTCTGATTCAGTATAAGGCAGCTTCATATGTTCATGTTCATCTCACTGCCGGAAGAGGGACAGGCTGCGTGCGCTCTGGGAGGTGCTTCCCCGGTGCTCCCCAGCTGTTCAGATGGCCGGGAAAGATGACAGAGAAGGCTTTCGGAGATTTGCTACTCCCTTAAAAGTGGTAGCTTTTTAAGGCAGCAGAGAGGCACCAGACGATGACATGAGAGCAGGAGCTAAGTGGGACCCAGTTGTGTGTTGGAGGTTTCTGTTTGGAAATTCCATTTTATATCCCAAACAGTTCAACGGATCATTGGATCGAAACGAGATTTGAGAGCATAAAAGCAAAAAGCCACAAAATTTTATTACTACAGGGATGGGGAACTGGGATGGAAAATAAGAAACACTAAGAACCACATACGCTCACTATGAAAGACACATGGCTAAGAAATGGAGATCGCTCCTTCTTGACCTCTGGCTACCTAGACAAAGAAAGTCACCTGACTAACTGACCAATAGCTTATACCAGGGGTGGCCAACGGTAGCTCTCCAGATGTGTTTTTTGCCTACAACTCCCATCAGCCCCAGCCAGCATGGCCAATGGCTGGGGCTGATGGGAGTTGTAAGCAAAAAAATATCTGGAGAGCCACTGTTCCCCAACCCTGACTTTTTACCGGGCTTTTTCTCCATTAGCAGGGAACCAAGTTTCTCTTCCAAGGTCAGGCAGACAATAGAGAAACAGGTAAACACTTTTCACCCTATAATGACTGGAACTTAGAACACTGCAAATTCCAACTTTGTGCTCGTCTGAACACACAGTTTAAATCCAGCTGTGGGGAGTACCTGTGTCAGCCCACCTAGGCTGTCTGTATTCAATCTAGGAGTGGAATTTGGGAATTCTCAACGAGTTGTAGCCAGGGGTTAATTTGTAGAAAAATAGGTGGTGGAGCTCATTAGCACAACTCATTAGCGTATGCTGCTCCCCACGAGCCAAAAGCAACCCGATGCAAGAAAAGAGAGTCCCGGGTGAGCGAGGCCTGCTTGGGCTGGCTAGAGATCCAGCCAGCTCAAGCAGGTCTCGCTCACCCAGGGCTCTCCTTGGCCACCCCCCTCCCTGCTTCCAGCCAGCCCCACTCCAGCAGCCATGATGTGCCTTTAAATCTGGGCAGGTTTAAAAGAACCGTGCAAACTGCTTGTGTTTTGGACTCTGTGTGCGCCTTTAAATCTCAGCAGGAGGAAAGCAGCAATCAAGGTAGGTGGGGGGGAGGGGGCATCAGAAAGGTTCAGGAGCTGTGCTCCTGTGAGCTCCTGCTGAATTCTTTTTTTTTTCACAAAAAAGAATTTTATTTACAACAACAAAAGACAAAAAACAAATAAACAATTAAACAACAACAACAACAACAACAAAAAGAAAAGCATTATTGATAAACCTATATACATTTATCTAATGGAGCGAAATTACTGAGATTAATACAAGTAATGTTATTCTATCCATTCAAATCCCAATTGTTTGGCCCATTCATACACTGGATACCAAGTTTTCTTACGCTCTTCCTGCTGAATTCAAGGCATAAGGAGAGAGACAGGGAATCCCACTTGCCAATGTACTATTGTTATTCACCTGCAATAAGTTAGTTCTTTCCAAACACTCAGAGCTGAAAACACATATTTCTTATTTAAAGTTAGAGATGCACTTCATTCTTATACCCGAGTAAGTTCATTTTTAGAGTGTTGAAAGGATAAGAATGATTTGCCCTCAGAGGAATGCAGCTTATACATCTCTGAGTCTCTTTCTTGAGCAGGGCTCCTGAGACCATTGCCAGACACGGCCTAACAATCAGCAAAAGAACAGAGGTCAAGAACACGGGAAATGGCATTGGTAACAGCATGATGTTACTTCCTGGGGTAACCTGGAAGTGATGTCATGTCCCCTAAGGAGGTGATTACTAGAGAGGACTAATGGCACTTCCTCTGTCAACCCGATGGTGATTATTTAAAATTTATTTCCTTCTTTTTCTGAGAGAACTGCTGGACACAGAACCCCCCAGGGCAGCTCTAAGTGACAGTGGGAAATAGAAGCCGCAGGTGAGGGCTTGGCAATTGTATTCCCAGGCCTCAGATTCAACAAGAGCTCACAGGAGCACAGCTCCTGAACCTTTCTGAGGGTTCCCCCTCTTCCTCCCCACCTACCTTGTCCATTGAATAGCAGTTACAGCTGCATAACAATCCCTGGATAAGGAGAGTGGGCAGCCAGCTAGCCATGAGGGACTTTGCCACACCCCCAGCAACCCTCATTAACCCCTGGAGAAGCCTGTACCACCCTTTTGCCATTTCTTATGTCAGGGGTGTCGAACTCATTTGTTATGAGGGCCAGATCTGACATAAATGAGATCTTGTTGGACTGGGACATGTCGGGTTGGGCTGAGCCATGTCGGGCTGGACCATGTGTGTACCTATTTAAGATTAGGTAGCAGAGATATAAAATCTATAAAGAACACAGACAAACACAGATATATATATTTTTAAAAACTTAAAATGTGTTTAAAATGTTAGCACTCATTGGACTTTAAGATGCTTTCTTTGTATTTTTCCATGGGATCCAGGGAACTGGGCAAAGGAAGCAGATGACAGCCAGTTGCTCGGGGGCCTAATAGAAGACCTCCGGGGGCCTGATTCGGCCCCCAAACTGCATGTTTGATACCCTTGTCTTATGTGATTTTGGGCAGCAAGTGGCTTGCGGGCCTTTTGACTGGGGCGGGGCCAGCACAGGAGAGCCCCAGGTGAGTGAGGCCTGCTTGGGCTGGCTGGATCTCTAGCCAGCCCAAGCAGGCCGCGCTCACCTGGGCCTCTCCTTTCTTGTGTCAGGTTGCTTTTGTCTGGTGGGGAGGCAGCATATGCTAATGAGCTGTGCTAATGAGCTCCACCATCTATTTTTCTACAAAATGACCCCTGGGTTTTCCTAACCAGAAGGAAAAACATCCAGAGCAATAACCCAAACAGAGGTACAACAGGTAGCCTTCTTTGCAAACGGGTAAATTTGCTTTAATTCTCTGTTGAGAGTGATCCAATTGTACCTGATTAGGCTTCCCAACCCTCCCACCCTGGCGTGGGACCCCAGGATTTTTCTGGGGATCCCAGAAAAAAACGGAAGCGGGGGGAGGGGGAAATGGCACCGGGGAGTATGGTGAGCCACTCGATCCTGGAGCGGGCGAGGCTGCCGCGCCACTGCCTCCCCCTCCCCGCCCACCGCAGCTGCTCCTCCGAGATGGGCCCAAACTGAGCTCATTTCGGAGGAGCAGCCAAGAGCAGCGCAGGCAAAACCAGAGAAGGGGATGGTGAGGCAGGCCAGGAGCATGGTGAGCTGCGAATCCAGGCCCTTCTAGGACCCGGACTCACAGCTCGCCACGCCCCCGGTCCGCCTCCACCCCCCCTCCAATTCCACCCCAGAGGCGGGGCGGAGCGGGCGAGGCCGCTGCGCCGCTGCCGCCTCTTCTCTGCTCGCCATGGCTGCTCCTCCGAGATGGGCTCAGCCTGAGCCCATCTCGGAGGAGCAGCCATGGCGAGCGGAGAAGAGGCGGCAGCCGCACAGCGGCATTGCCCGCTCCAAGACGGGGCAGCTTGCCACACTCCCCGGCGCCATTTCCCCCTCCCCCCTAGCTCCACCCCAGTGTCTCCTGGCTCCACCCCCAAAGTCTTCTGGCTCCACCCCCAAAGTCCCCAGATATTTCTGGGGTTGGACTTGGCAACCCTATACCTAATGAAGAAATGCAGGATAATTGCCTGACCCCCAGCAGGTGTTGTCTGGAAAGAATTGATGATGGGACAGTAAATCCAACAAGAAAACCAGACCATGACAGAATAGCAATCCTCTTAAAGCAATACAACGTTTATAAAGTAGAACAGAAGTACACACTATGTACATTCTCCTAAGAATAATACATAAAACAGCAACATGTTCACCACCCAATAGGTAAAGAGAAATAGTTTTTAAAACTAAGTCCTAAGCACTCCAAATTAATAATACAGGCACGTCAAGCATGCGGGTTCAATGATGAGTCGAAGTTGATACAAAGACTACGTTTATTGATAGACCGATACTTTGGTAACAGGTTCTTGAGAGTAATGCCAACCATACATTGATACAATACTTCAAAGGGATTCCAAGGGATGGGGTAGCGGGGTAGCGTTCACACATAAACTATCATAACTGTCTACATTCCCATAGTGCTATCAGGACTGTGTCCTTGCTTTCCCAGATGTCTCTTACTCCCTTAACGGAATGTATGGGAAGGTGCTGATTACTTGGTTTCGTTTCTCTCTACTCCTAATTACACACCGTAAAGCAAGGAGGGGGAAAGGGAAAGAATAACAAACTAACAAAGTTAGGTCCCCCATGATATTTCACAGACCAGGTTAGGCAGGACCATAAAACAATTAATTACCAGTGGAATTTTACCATGCTTGACAAACATCTCTCTATTTTAGGCGCTTGCTGACTTCTCTGGACTTGGAGACTCTTCTCCCAAAAATTGGGGTTCAGGAACCTTGAGCTCAACAATTGTTTAGTCTCTTTGTCGAGAGTCCTGATCCACCCTGTTTACAGTTATTTCAAAAACAGAACGAGATAACACCTTCACTGTTTTCAAAGACGGCAATATACATCCTTCTAGTTAGATCCTTGAGGAGCTTTGTGCTGTAAAGACTGTGTTCCCTGTTTGTTGTGCTTTTATAGGACAGGAAATCCTGCAGAAATACATTGGGCAGCCTCTTCTGTTGGTGGGAGATACTTTGGATTCACAAGAGCCTTTCAATTATTTCTCATCACACACAATTGAGGGATTGTTAGTTTATAAGCATATGAGCTTCTGAATAATGGGCCAGTCTTTTGGGGACCACCTTGGGTATCAATAGGACTTTTCTTTTCTTTTTTTTTAGCAGGAACTCCTTTGCATTTTGGCTACACACACCCTGATGTAGCCAATCCTTTTAGAGCTTACAGTAGGCTCCTGTACTAAGAACCCTGTAAGCTCTTCGAGGATTGGCTACATCAGGGGGTGTGTGGCCTAATATGCAAAGGCGTTCCCGCTACAAAAGAAGCCCTGGATATCAACAAGATTAATTTATTCCATAATAAGAACCAATTGAAGAATACAACAAAAGAAACCCGCGACTGAATAACCTGTCCAGTTTTACCCTTCGTATGACGGTCTCACATGGCGATAGATCCAGATGGACAGCCATGTTGGTCTGAAGCAGTTGAACAAAGCAGGAGTAAAATCACACCTTTAAGACCAACCAACTTTTATTTAGAACGTCAGCTTTCGTGTGCTCTCTAAGCACAAACTCGGTTGGTCTTAAAGGTGCACTTGAATCCTGCTTTGGTCTCACATGGTGTAAGCCCTGCTGATCTAAAGCTACTGTTCCGAAATTATTCCTGGCTCAGTTCCCCTGTCTTTCTTTTTCTCCCCCCCCCTTTTTTTTCAAAATTGTACTCCTACAAAAGTGACTGACAGCTTAAAATCAAGCTTGGTGAAAAATTCATTACACCATAAAAGGTTTAAAAGTTTCATTTACATAACCTGAGATGAAAGAAGATGAAATATTGTAATTATCTTTTCACGTTAAATTTGCACTGCCATTTAAAATTTAATCTGTGTGAAGACGGGTTGAGTACTCACCCCCTCCCGTGGTTTCCTTCGCTCCAGAGAGAATCATAGGTGTGCCTGTAAACTGGTTGTTCAATTAACCGTTTGTTCAAAAGCTGAGCAGCACCATGGTAAAGCAGAGTGGTAAAGCTGCAGTACTGCAGTCCGAGCTCTCTGCTCACAGCCTGAGTTTGATCCCGGCGGAAGCTGGGTTCAGGTAGCCGGCTTCAGGTTGACTCAGCCTTCCATTCTTCCGAGGTCGGTAAAATGAGTACCCGGCTTGCTGGGGAAAAGTGTAGATGACTGGGGAAGGCAATGGCAAACCACCCCGTAAAAAAAGTCTGCTGTGAAAATGTCATGATGCGATGTCATCCCAGAGTTGGAAATGACTGGTGCTTGCACAGGGGACCGCCTTTACCTTTAGTGGTTAAGTGTGCAGACTCTTATCTGGGAGAACTGGGTTTGATTCCCTGCTCCTCCACTTGCACCTGCTGGAATGGCCTTGGGTCAGCCATAGCGCTCACAGGAGTTGTCCTTGCAAGGGCAGCTGCTGTAAGAGCTCTCTTAGCCTCACCTACCTCACAGGGTGTCTGTTGTGTGTGTGTGTGGGGGGGGGAGGTAAGGGAGATTGTGACCACTCAGAGACACTGAGATTCAGAGTATAGGGCGGGATATAAATCCAATATCTTCTTCTTCTTCTAAATGTATTTTTGCATTGTCTAACTAGCTAGTAAAGTGCTTGAGACAGCTCATAAACAAAATGTCTAGAATATATGCATTTTTAAAGGGAATCGTAACATAATAATAAAGAACTATTAAAATGAATAATCATGTACAATAAAGCAACAACAGGGGGAGAAAAATGCCTGTGGACAAAGCAAAGATATCCCTAACTGGGAAGTCTTTCATTCACTTCCAAAAAAAAATCGAAGAAAGCCAGCCAAGCCAGTATTCCAAATGGGATTTCTGTGACTGAAGCTTTGCTTTTTAAAATTCACTTACTGGTTGCTCGGAGGCCCAATTTGGGATGAGATCATTGTGTGTGCCTTAGAACGGATGCTGTGATTAAACACTATGATTAAACACACTGAATAATGCACTTTCAATCTACTTTCAATGCACTTTCCAACTGCATTTTGCCAGTTCACATAGTAAAATCCAGTTGGAAAGTGCACTGGAAGTGGATTGAAAGTGCATTATTTAGACGACTTCCGGGGTAGGAAAATGCCGAGCTGAGCTGCTTCTCATTAAGGGAGCAGGCTGGAACTTCTGTTCGGGGTAGTGGAAGGCAAACTAATGCCTACTGCCTACTTTTCTCAGTCAGAGATTAGTCCAAGATATGCACAGGAAACTTTGAGGAGATTTACCTTGGCTAAAAGGGAGTCCCGGGGGGGGGGGGGCTCCTTTGAGGCTTTGAGGGGTCTCCAGAGAAGAGTTGCATTTTTATCATCTGCAGAAGTTTACAGAGTCATTTATTTGACATAAGCTCAGCAGAATTCTAACCTTCTTGGACATTATTAAACATCTAAAGTTATACAAGACCGGTGTGGATCTGGATAACTTGCAGAAAAGGTACAGATTACTATCTTTCATTCCGGGACTATTTAAAGTTAAACAGAATAAATTCAGAAGGTGGGAAATGAAAATCTAGAAAGCCTGAAAGAAGAAGGGATGAAGAGGTGAAATTTGGACTTTTTAAATTTGAAGGACAGCGCTAAAAAGTGAGAAGGAATTTATTGTTTGGACTACTTGCGGTTTTGAAAAAAGAGCACCATCATCACAGACCTGCAGCATATACAGTCAATACAGGAAGTACGTCAAGTATCGTGAGATCTCTCTACCAGCAAAAACGGGATTTGGTGGCAAGTAAAGCCTACTCTAGGATTATAATACCATAGAAAAACATCGGCAGCCATTACAAGGAGGTCAAATTAAAACAATATTTTTAAGGTGTTCGGGACATTAAAAATTGTTGGAAACAATAGAGGTGGTGATAAAAAGATAAATACTATTGGACATTATTGTTAATTGTAGACTTTAAAAGCTTTTAAAGGAAAAAATAAATTGTTGGTTCTCTGCGGCTCTTTCCCCATAGTGTGTGAAGCATCTGAGAAAGGAAGCGAAGCCTGTACAGTCCTGCTGTTCATTCCTTCCAGAAGTCATGTTATATTGTAAAATGGAGTTAACTGGGACCTGATTTTGGGAGGAAGGAAAACTCCACCCCCTACACTGCTCCCTTTCGTTTTCGCTGCGTTAGTCTGAAGAAGTTTGCTGAAATACAGCAGATTGTTACATTCAGCAACTCCTGTGAGTAAATTGCCCCAGTGAGATCACAAAAGTGTGTACTTGCAAACTGTTTGTGTTTATTTTGGCTGCTGTATGTGTATATGTTATTACCTTTAAAGCCTTATATGGCCGAGGACCAGCCTACCTAAGGGACCGTCTCTCCCCATATGAACCCCAGAGGGCACTGAGGTCAGTTGGAAAAAATAAAATGACTATCCCTGGGCCAAGAGAGGTCAAGCTCCAAAACACCAGAACACGGGCCTTTTCAGCTGCGGCCCCTGCACTGTGGAACCAGCTTCCGGAGGAAGTGCAGGCCCTGCAGAATCTTGACTAGTTCCGCAGGGCCTGCAAGACCGTCCTTTTTAAACAAGCGTATATTGACATTGACTGCTGAATGCTGTGAAAAAAGCAACCGCCATCTATATTACTTTGGAACTATTTAAATAGGCAGAACCAGCGCCAGAATATCTTTATTGCTTCCAGATATATTTAATTTAACTTAAATTATGTATTTTAATTCTATTAACTGGTTTTTATATGTTTAATTTTTAATTGTTAAATTTGAAGCTTTTATCTATCAATGTAAATGCATAAAATGTTGTTAGCCGCCCTGAGCCGCCTGGGCGGGAAGGGCGGGATACAAATAAAATCTATTATTATATTATTATTATTATTATGTGTCTTCATTTTCATTTAATAGAAGTGCAGCTGCTGGGGAAATGAAGATTGTGTTCAGGAGGATGTCACTGCCGCATTTTTATTTATTTTAGGGAATGGAAAAATCTGCAGGCTCCACCCCCACAAAGTCCTCTGAGGTTTTCAGAGTTGGACCCGGCAATCCTAGCTTGTTGTGAAGATAAAGTGGAGGAGGAAAGAATGATGTTCTAAGCTGCTTTTGGCCTCTGTTGTGACTAGGCATTTACTTAGGAGAGCCAGTTTGGTGTAGTGGTTAAGTGTGCGGACTCTTATCTGGGAGAACCGGGTTTGATTCCCCACTCCTCCACTTGCACCTGCTAGCATGGCCTTGGCTCAGCCATAGCTCTGGCAGAGGTTGTCCTTGAAAGGGCAGCTGCTGTGAGAGCCCTCTCCAGCCCCACCCACCTCACAGGGTGTCTGTTGTGGGGGACGGAAGGTAAAGGAGATTGTGAGCCGCTCTGAGACTCTTCGGAGTGGAGGGCGGGATATAAATCCAATATCTTCATCTACCTCACAGGGTGTCTGTTGTGGGGGAGGAAGGTAAAGGAGATTGTGAGCCGCTCTGAGACTCTTCGGAGTGGAGGGCGGGATATAAATCCAATATCTTCTTCTTCATCTTCTTCTTATTAGGGTTTGTAGAATCTTTCGGGCTCAAGTGCCGTGTTCTACTGGAGAAAGTTTTTTGACGCCACTGAGGATGTTCTCCGCAGCCGAGAACGAAATGTCTGGAATAAAAACTTTCTCCAGTAGAACACAGCACTTGAGCCCGAAAGATTCTACAAACCCTAATGATGTTACCAGCCGTCAAAACCTGAAATCTTTGATAGGCATTTACTCTTTATATAAAATATCTTTTTTTTTTTTATAGTTGAAGGTAACCACAATACATCCCACCAAGAACATAAGAAAACAGACAAGCAAACACAAAACACAAAAGACTACCTTTGTACAGCAAATTAGATCTCTTTACCTCAAGCCTTCAAGCAGCGTGGCACCGCCTCCAGCAAACTGTTAATCAGAAATCCTGGACAAGCATCCTTGGATTAGTCCAGCCAGGAACGCTACCATAGGAGGATGTATCAAAATATACCTTTCCCTCTCCCAATCAGGAGACACCATTGCCCAATCAACTTCTCCATTCCCTAGAGCTTTGAAGAGTCTCGTCCATTGAGTGAATATTTATTACTTCAGCCCTGATGTTGTTAGACATAGCTGTAGCCTATAATCGATATCAGCTGGGAAGTGCTCACAGTTTGATCTTATCATTATGACTCAGGGCTTTTTTTTTGTAGCAGGAACTCCTTTGCATATTAGGCCACACATCCCTGATGTAGCCATTTCCTCCAAGAGCTTACAGGGCTCTTAGTACAGGACCTACTGTAAGTTCCAAGAGGATTGGCTACATCAGGGGTGTGTGGTAGGGTTGCCAATCCCCAGGTGGTGGCAGGGGATCCTCTGGTTTGGAGACTGATCCCAGAGGGTTTAATGGAAAATTGATTTGTGGGTATCTGGGGCTCTGGGGCGGGCTGTTTTTTTGAGATAGAGGCACCAAATTCTCAATATAGCATCTGGTGACTCTCCTCAAAATATCTTCCAAGTTTCAAAAAATTGGACTAGGGGGTCCAATTCTATGAACTCCAAAAGAAGGTGCCCCTATCCTTCATTATTCCAAATGGAGGGAAGGCATTTAAAAGGACTATCTTTAAATGTGATAGCCAAAACTCCCTTCAGAGTTCAATGGTGCTTGCCGCCCCCTTACTCCTGGCTCCATCCCCAAAGTCTCCTGGCTCCACCCCCAAAATCCCCAGATATTTCTTGAGTCAAACTTGTGTGCGGCCTAGGGTTGCCAATCCCCAGGTGAGGGCAGGGGATCCCCTGGTTTGGAGGCCCTCCCCCCACTTCAGGGTCGTCAGAAAGCGGGGGGAGGGGAGGGAAATGTCTGCTGGGAACTCTATTATTCCCTATGGAGATTTATTCCCTTAGAAAATAATGGAGAATTGATCCACAGGTATCTGGGGCTCTGGGGGGGCTGTTTTTTGGGGTAGAGGCACCAAATTTTCAGTATAGGATCTAGTGCCTCTCCCCAAAATACCCCCCAAGTTTCAAAAGGATTGGACCAGGGGGTCCAATTCTATGAGCCCCAAAAGAAGGTGCCCCTATCCTTCATTATTTCCTATGGAAGGAAGGCATTGAAAAGGTGTACCGTTCCTTTAAATGTGAGGGCCCAAACTCCCTTTGGAGTTCCATGATGCTTGTGACAGCCTTGATCTTGGCTCCACCCCTAATGTCTCCTGGCTCCACCCCCAAAGTCCCCAGATATTTCTTGAATTGGACTTGGCAACCCTAGTGTGGCCTAATATGCAAAGGAGTTCCTGCTACAAAAAAAAAAAAAAAATCCCGACTTAACCCTGTATGGGCAAAATGCTGCTTTGCCTCACACCCATCGCTACAGGTTGCCTGGGAGACACCAAGTCCTACCATACACCAGAAAAGCCCAATGCAGTGAGATTTCATGAGTGCTCTGCTAAGGTTGTTTGAAGCAAATTCTACCAGTTCCCTGGCAACCTAATCACAAAAGGAAATGCTTTATCTTATCCAGTGAAAAGATAATTAACAAGAACTTAGTATGCAGGCATTTATAAAAATAACATGGATATTACATTTTCACCATCTCACTGGGTTTTGTTAAAGCTAAAAGGGAAAGGAAAAGGCTGAAGAGGCTATGTATTAGTTTTTTAAGAAATTTAAACAGGGAATAGATAGATTTCTTGGCTTAGAGAAATGTGAAATGTATACTTTGTTACAGAAGGGTAAAATTTTTGTTTCCACTAATAATGAGTACGCTGCTGGGGGAAGAAGAAGAAAAGGATTTTGTGACTGCTGTTAATCTCTGTGGGTGTCTTTAGTAACCTATTTCTTCAAAACAGAGTCCTGAAACAAAACAAGTAAAATACTTAAAAATGGAGACCTTCAGTGCAGCTGATAAGGTTTTAAGATGAGAGTTTTCTTCTCTGAAGGGGCTTGTAGTTGTACTTCATTTTGTGGAGGGGGGGAGTGAATATATGGGGAAATGTATAGAATAGAATAACAGCTACGTGTGCACTTTTGGAACCTTTCTTTGTTGGAAGTTCCTGGTGAAAAGAGTTGTGTCCATGGGTGAAGAAAGACGCCTCTGAGATCGACCCAAAAAACCTCCTCTAGATGGCAACATCTGCTGCCCTCCCCTGTCCCGTACTCACCCCGTCCTCCAGGCCAATCCACCCGGCTCAAAAAGTGAAGTGGTGCCTTTTCACTGAGGTGCCTCTGAGGCACCTCCAGAGCTGTCTGGAAGGCTGGGAAGCACCTGAAGAGTGCCCAGGGGGCCACAAACGTGATGTGTGAGCATTCCAGACGCTCCCCAGGCGCCCACGGCCCGCCCCTTTTCCGAGCGCTATCCGGAAGCTTCGGGGCACTCTATTTCTGGCCAGCTTTATTTGGGGGCAGCTTCAAGCCACCCCAAACTGGCCGTCTGGTATCACCCTTTGTGTCCTTTATAAAGTTTATATCTTTGCTAGCTGGCATTACATTTTATGACACACATGACCCGGCCCGACAAGGTCTCATTGATGCCAGATCCGGCCCTCATAACAAATGAATTCAGCACCCCTGGAGTAGACGATACTGACCTTGATGGACCAGTGGCCTGGTTTGGTATAAGGCAGCTTCATGTTTTCATATGGCTGCATTGTGAGGATCCAATTATTGTGAAATTTATTAGCGCAAAGAGCCACGAGGCTCCTTTTTATATCAGTTGCTACCCCCCGGAATTATAGTGAAGATATCTTTACCCCCTTATTTTTTTAAACCACCATCCCACTTTAATTTCATAAGTTTCTCTTTGTAGACTTTCAAAATGAGTTTTCAACGAACCGTTGATGTTTCTGCTTCTTCGTTTTTTGCCTCTAACTTCCTTTTAAGAAACATTCAGTTTAAACTTTTTCTCAAAACAACAACAAAAGTCTTATCAAAAGTATTTTCCCCACTGTTTCAGAAATCCAGCGACGTTTCCCCCTAAGGACACATTCCACTAATGTGATATCCCACTGAGACTGTAGTACTTTATAGGTCAGAAGTTACGGAGTTACTGAAGTCTTAGGTTTAAAGAAGTAGGAGGGCGACGGCCTTTGAAACGTTGCCCTTCTGGTCTGGGGCGGCAGGAATGGCTTTCCCCTCAATCCAGGTCTTGGGAGGGTCACAGCCAGAAGCCCTAATTGAGAATCATGAAAAGGAGAGATGAAAAAGGCCTATTAAGTTGACCCAACTTGTCTTCCTATGCGAGGAACAAAAGCTCAGCTGCGGGGGTCAGGCCAAAACGTCTTCCCTGGCCTGGGAGAAGACCGATTAATTGCTTCTCCTCTCTGTTATCCAAAGACTTATTTTCTTTTTATAAAAAAAGTCTTTGGCCCTGTAAATTAATTAGCGCTTTCCTCACTTTGTGTCTCAGTATTTCATGCATTTTTTACTTCTCGAATTTATTGCCCATTCTCTAATGAGACATATGATTTAGAAGTGCTTTAAAACAATCTTTGCAGATGATACAAATAATTTATGCGTTGGCCCTGCATACTGAACTTAGATCTCTAGGGTTCTTCAGAAACGATCGTTCTGTCTATTTGGCCCTCCGTTTTCTGCATAGCCTCTTGTCTTTAGAATAGGATAGGAACTTGATTGTCTTTCTCAGGGGTTGTTATGTAGAAAAATAGATGATGGAGCTCATCCGGGGATTGTTATGCAGCTGCACCTACTATTCAGTGAACCAGGTAGGTAGGTGGGGAAGAGGAGGGGGAACCCTCAGAAAGGTTCAGGAGCTGTGCTCCTGTGAGCTCCTGCTGAATCCGAGGCCTGGTCTTTCCATTCCAAATCCAGAGCTTTTTCTGAGCAAAACCACACAGGAACACAGTTCTGGCTGACTTGGTGTCAGGGTGTGTGGCTGAGTTCCTGCTGGGCTTTTTCTACAAAAAAAGAAGCCCTGTCCAAATCGTAATTCTGTCATCATCAGCTAGGGCCGTCAGTTTTTGTGTTGCAAAAGTTTTAATGTTTCGAACCGCATGTTTCTACTCAGTGTGTGTGGGGTTAAAGGTCAGGGCTCCACCACCGTGGTGGTATGTGTGCCACGGGTTTGGTGTAGGCTAAATACCTCACCACTCAATGAGCCATGAGGTCAGGTGGACTACAATCCAGTAGTCCCTGCTGGCCTCAGAATGGGATGGATGGGTGGGTCATGTAACTACTAGCCTTGCCTGGACCTCTGGGTAGTGCTCTGGCGTGTTCCTGGCTCTCTCTGGGCAGCCACACCAGCTGAGAGCATTCCCCAATTGATCCTCCTCAGCCTTCTTAATAGCCTACCTGTACACACCCTCCTGGCTTGCCGGTGTGGTTTAGTGGTTAAAAGCAGTGATCTGAGGAAATGGGTATGATTCTGAACTCCTCCACATGAAGCCTGCTGGGTGATCTTGGGCTAGTCACAGTTCTCTCCAAACTCTCTCAGTTGCACCTACCTCACAGGATGCCTGTTGTGAACAGGGGAAGGGATGGTAATATGAGACTCCTCAAGATAGAGAGAAGCAGATTATAAAAAAACTTTGGCTGTGACCACACACAAAATAATGCACTTTCAATCCACTTCCAATATACTTTTTGACTGGTTTTTACTGTGTGAACTAGCAAAATCCAGTTGAAAATGCATTGAAGGATGCATTCTTTTAGGAAGGATTCCATAGATTCTTCAGGGAAGATGAAGCTGGGAATACAATTCATGTAACATCTTTCATTAGGACAAACCCAACTGGATAGAGTTCCAATTTTTGTTGTTGTTGCATAACTCTGCCCTGATGAAAAGTTCTGGGGAACTTGAAAGCTTGCGCTCCATTGGGTTGGTCAAAATAAAAGCTATTGCACAGATTGTGTTGTTGCTTTTTAGATTTTTCTTTAGTAACAACATGGTTCTAAATAATTGTCAAGAAAGTTGAGTTGATGTAGAAAATTATACAGGGGTGCTGTATCTTGTGTTGATTTTTGTTTTACTTTTGTCTGGTTTATAGAGAACGGGACTAATTGCCCCCCCAGTCGGAAGAACGAGACAACACAGGTATATGGATATAAAACAGGGCAACTTTATTGAACCAACAGCCTGGGGCAACCTAACAACTAACCGGACAGGCTAAGGGAAAACACCCAATCCCATCCCTGTCCGGATGGGGCGAGCCACCTGGCCCCCAGCAGCAGCCGGTATGAAACAGCTGCTACCAGGCCGGGAGCGGCCGGGTATCCCCTCTACTGGCCATGCCGCCCACCCAGGAACGGCCTGCCAGATGAGGTAACCCTGTAGCAGGAAAGACAGCAGAGAGCCGTACAGCCCCGCTGCCGTCCGCCCCCCGCTACTTCCCTTAAACCGGGAAAACCGTGGGTGCCCACCAAATGCGAACCTGACTTCAAGTCCTGCCAAATAAAGTTACCTAAAAAATAAATACCCAACCTCAAAGCAACAGTACAAGGTAGGCGAAAAACATCCCAACCTAAGGCCAATTAGTTGAGATGAAAAAATTCCTACCTGGCCCCGACAATACGGCGACCAGAGGAGCCTGTACTATTACAGGGAGGGAGGGTGGGCCAAAACGGCCAGCAGAACTGCATGGCCTCGGGTGTGGCCAGGCTTATAAAGCCCCCTCAGACCACGCCCAACGCTTCCCCGGATGAAGAGGCCGTTGTCTCGCTCCATCCGGGGAGGCAAACTCGGCCCCCGCCCTAGAGCTGCCTGAAGTCGGCGCGGGCAGGAAGGGGCCGGATTCAGCTTTTTTTAAAAGTAGGCAAGCTAAGAAGCCTTCTCTGTGGCATGATAGTTTTCTGCAAGAAGGACACCCATGAGGGCTTGAAGGAGAGGGGAAATCTCATTCCATTGCTGGTTCCCAATTTTCTTTCAGCTTTAGCTCTGCTTCCCTGAGTCAGGTCTGCTCCCTTCTCCCCCCCCCTCCTTTTTTTACCTCTTGCTCTTTTTGGGCACCACATTTTAAGAAGGATTTAGATAAATTGGAATGGCTCCACAGGAGGGCGATGAAGATGGTGAGGGGTCTGGTGACCAAGTCCTGTGAAGAAAGCTTGAAGCTGGGAATGTTTAGCCTGGAGAGGAGGCGGCTGAGAGGTGATAGGATCACCATCTTCAAGTACTTGAAGGGCTGACATATAGAGGATGGGGTGGAATTGTTTTCTGTGGCCCCAGAAGGTAGGGCCAGAACCAATGGGTTGAAATTAAATCAAAAGAGTTTCCGTCTCAACATTAGGAAGAACTTCCTGACCGTTAGAGCGGTTTCTCAGTGGAAGAGGCTTGCTTGGGAGGTGGTGGGCTCTCCTTCCTTGGAGGTTTTTAAACAGAGGCTAGATGGCCATCTGACAGCAATGCTGATCCTGTGAATTTAGGGGGAGGTATTTGTGAATTTCCTGCATTGTGCGGGTGGGGGTTGGACTAGATGATCCTTGAGGTCCCTTCCAACTCTATGATTCTTACAACCTCCTGAAACTAATTTAGCTTGCTATGGCAGCCCCAAATGCACTATTCGTCACTCTTAATATATTTTGGTGCAGTTTGCTATTATTTTAAATAATCATATTTTCCACAAACCTGGATTTCCCATAGCTGTGAGCTCTACAGCCTTTCTTCATTCTCATTTTCTTCACTTGTGCATTCCTGTTGCTTCGCCATTACATTACCTTTTGTCCAGTATTAAAAAGTGCAATTTCAATCTGTAGGGAGATATGCTGGACATATAACAATGCAATATTGAATTAACCAATAGAGGGAGCAAACTAAGTGCAGAACAGCGTGGGGGGGGGACCCTAAACAACAGGAACACACAAGCAAGGAAAATGAGATGTGGAAATGTTTGTAGATGTAGTTGGGGCTGTTGCATGGAGCTTTTCATGTGCACAAGAGCAACCATCTGGCTATTAGAGCGGTTCTCAACCAGAGATATGCATATCAGCAAGTGGGACATTAGAAAAAGTCTGGGTGGACCCAAGGTTTTCATAAAAGTTACTAAGAATTTATGCCTGGCAACTAGTGGGAATTTGGGGTGGGGTGGGGACATGGGGGTTGCCAATTTTTCATGTGCCTTGACATCATATCCAGAGAAAACCAGAAGTGACATCATGTTCTAGGAATCATGGGAAACTCTATGGTAAAACCATAGACTTTCCAGCAATTCCTATAGCAATGAAACCTCACTTCCTGGATTTTCCTGGAAGTGACATCAAACAGCACATGAAACTGAGCAGCTGAAAATAAACCTGGATCACTGGAGGAAGGTCTCCTGCCACAGCAGAAGGCCTGGCCACTCTTCTGAGAGGCATAGAGGGTTGGAGTCCCACTCCTGCAATTAGTTACACTGTTCCAATGACGTATGTGGTGGTGGTTGACAAAGAAAGGGCTAGTTCCAAGTGGGCAGCTGAGTTGGTCTGAAGCAGCAGAACAAAGTAGGAGTCAAGTTCACCTTTAAGACCAACAAAGTTTTATTCAGAATGTAAGCTTCCATGTGCTCTAAGCACCCTTCATCAGTCTTCATCAGTGCTTAGAGCTTACATTCTGAATGAAACTTTGTTGGTCTTAAAAGTGAAACTTGACTCCTACTTTGTTCTAAAGAAAGGGCTAATCATAGGAGAAGGGGGAAGTGGGCTGTTCACCAAGAAATGACTTGGGGTGGCCTAGAAACCGTTCGATTGCTTTGTGAGGGCTGGCGCAAACCGCCAATACTTTTGAAACTATCATAAAATAAAACACATTTGTTGATTTCACTCCCCCCCCCCCCCAGTACTGAGTACGAAATGCAAATTAGATAATTTTACTATTGGCTGACATCCCTGCTACTTATCACAGCCACTGAGAATTGGGTGAAAGCCAGCTGGAGCTATAATGGAAGTTTGGAGATACGGAGGGCAGGATAAAAAAAAAAAACTTTCTGCAGCTCTCCTGTCGTTAATTTATTTGATAAATGAATGCAAAAGGGCTGCCTTGTACAGTGCTGGTAAGATGATAAAAAAGGAAAAAAAATCTTTATGGATTGGATTGCAAGAACAAATAGAAGGGAGACAGAAAAGCAGGTATGCATTTGACTGTAAAAGTGGGGGAGGATTGGGGGCCCAGCCCCAGAACTTAAAGCCTGAGCTTAGATACAACTTGCTCCTGAATTCTGGGTGTGTGGAGAGGCAGGAGACAGTAGTTGTCACATGGTGAGGGGAAAGCCCTCCGCACATACTCAGATACATTTTGCTTCATATATTGCAGTGGTTGTTGCATACTGAGTTTTTGGGCTCTTTTGCATTCTCATTCTCATGACCTGTGTGTTCCTATTGCAGAGGTGGTTAAACTTACCTCTAGTACCATAGAATTTTCCCTTCCAAATTTCTAGAGTGTCTGGGAAAACCATAGAGTTTTTCCAGAAGTTCCTACAGCGGCCGGTGCATGACATCACCGGCGCGATGATGTCACTTGCAAGTGATGTCATCGCGCTGCATGCGCTTTGTGCATGCAAAAACAGTCCCCTGCCAGAGGCTGCGGGGGACTTGGCAACCCTTGCTGAATTGTGCTTGTCACAAGCTTACTCCTGGCTAGGGTTGCCAAGTCCAATTCAAGAAATATCTGGGGACTTTGGGGGTGGAGCCAGGAGACTTTGGGGGTGGAGTCAGGAGACATTGGGGGTGGAGCCAGGAGCAAGGGTGTGATAAGCAGAATTGAACTCCAAGGGAGTTCTGGCCATCACATTTAAAGGGACAGCACACCTTTTAAAATGCCTTCCTTCCATAGAAAATAATTAAAGATAGGGGCACCTTCTTTTGGGGCTCGTAGAATTAGACCCCCTGGTCCAATCCTTTTGAAACTTGGAGGGTATTTTGGGGAGAGGCACTAGATGCTATACTGAAAATTTGGCACCTCTACCTCAAAAAACAGCCCCCCCAGAGCCCCCGATACCCGCAGATCAATTCCCCATCATTCCCTATGGGAATTGTTCATGGAGGTGCATAATGGCTGTGGGGGAGGGGCTTCCCCCGCCGGCCAGCTGGCTGGGGGAGGGGGGAAGCCTGTAAAACCAGGGGATCCCCCGCTGGGACCTGGGGATTGGGAAGCCTACTCCTGGCTCCACCGCCAAAGACTCCAGATATTTCTTGAGTCGGACCGGAAAACCCTAAAATATATCTGGGGGGCGGAATGTCATGAAAGTGTATATAGCAAGCAGTTAGGCCCTTTTGTGACCGGAGAAGTACTTTAGCGAGAACTTTCTTTTTAGAAACTGTGATCACGTTTGTTTCCTTTAAAAAAATGAAACAAGAATGTGAAATTTGTAAAGAGGGGGAGAGATCTGGGAGCCGTGACCTTTCTTCCTTTTTATCTTCTCTATAATTTCCACCAAAATCTTCCTAATGGAATGAAACAACAGTCGGCAGAAGTCATTCTAGAAACCCCAGGGTTTGCTAGCACGAGCAAAGTCTGCATAAACAATTAGAGTGATAAAAAAAAATATTTTCCAGCAGATGTTTCAATAAAACTAAGAATAGCGAGTGCTACAAAGAGACCCCTGAAGAACCAGTGCTAGCATATAACACACTGGAGGAGTAACATTCTGCTACGTTTCATTTGCAATAAAATTGCCTTGGAATAGTGCAATAAAAACACACTCTGGACTAACAAGCGATACCTTACACATGCATGCTGACATATTTACCCACAGTGCTGGTGTAGCATTTGCATATAATGTCACGACATTGTGCTGGGATCACTCTCTGTGTACCCATTCAAAGCGCTCGTCATTCGGTGCTTCGAGGCGTCAGGTAAATCCTGACGACCTTTAACATGCTGGCAAGGTCCCTCTGCTTGTCGCCTGCAAAACTAAAATGTAGGTAGGTCTGAGTCAGGAGCCAAATGGCTCTAGAAGGGGAAGCATTTAACCTCTCGTACGAAGTGTGTTTCTGTAAAGAAGAAACTCCCCTAAAGTTTTATCGGTTCAAGTAGTCTTGTTTTAGGCAAGATCACTGTATCTTTTTGTTTGGGGTTACCTCTCTCTGGCCTGATTAATATGCAGATATATTTGTCTGTCCTGATACTCAGGGCTTCTGGTACTTGTTAGTGTTGCCAAGTTCCCCCCTGGACACCAGCAGGGAGTGGGAAGATTGGCAGATCCAGGTGTGGAAACTTCTGGATATCTGGGAGCTTAACCTGGGACTGACAGGGACCTCAGTGGGGTACAATGCCACAGAGTCCACCTTCCAAAATATCCATTTTCTCCAAGGGAACTAATCTCTGTAGTCTGGAGATGAGCTGTAATTCCAAGGCCCTCCCGGAGACTGACATCCCTGGTGTGTATGTATGTGTAAGAGGACAGGCAGGTGGCCATGAATTAGTCTTCTAACCTGAATAGTATATACATCTAGAATAGGGTTGCCAAGTCCCTCTGCTGCTATGGCGGGGGTTCCTCTCGAGCGTGCAAAGTTTTTGCAGTGCGATGACATCACATTGTCCCAGGGGCACTCTAGGATTCACAGTAAAAACTCCATGGTGCCGTATAGATTTATTGTGGTTTCCCCAGCGTGATACTCTAGGATTCTCAGTCAAACTCTATGGTACCATAGAGTTGTTACTGCACATCCTAGAGCACCCCTGGCATGATATGTCTGGTGTGATGACATCACTTCCGGGTGATGTCATTGCCCAGGGCATGTCTTTATTTTTTTTAATATGTATATTTTTATTATTAATACATTATCCGTTTCTCTACATGGTTTCTGATATCCATTTTACATTTACCCCCAACCCACCCCCCTTAGTCTATTCATCCTTTTCTTCTTCCAGCCAGGGACAAAGGACTCGAAGCTTCCACTGAATGTCCACTCTCCTTTCTTCCTTCGCCCATTTCAGATACGTCAGCCACTTTTCTTTAATTCTTGATCTTCTTTCTTCCCATGATTCTTCTTGCACCATTATAGCGGCTATATCTGACTGGACAAAATCAAAGAGGTAGTTATGCCAAGTACTTTCCTTCCATTTACTTTTGTCCTTCCATCCTGCCGCTATTACCGCTTTACCCGCTGATATCATTGCTTTTAGTAAATGTTGGTTGTTTTTCCCTGTTTTTTCATTCCCTAATAAACTCATCTGCATTAGTTCAAAGTTAATTCTCGGCTCTACCTGAAAGAATTTCTTTATCATTCCCACTACCATATCCCATAGTTTCTTGGCCTCAGGACACTCCCACCACATGTGGGAATACCATCCCTTTTCTTTCTTACAGTGCCAACACTTAGGACTCAACCCAGGAAACATATTGGCTAAAGTAGCCGGAGTTCTATACCATTTGGTGAAAAATTTCAATTCCATTTCTCTAACCTTATGTATCTTAACTTTTTTTAAACCTTCCATTATCTTCTCCCCTGTTCGTTTCGTTATTTGGCCTTCTAAACTCCATGACCGTTGAAGGTAGCTTATTGCTCCTTCGTTACCTAAATTCATGCTCCTGTATAGGATGCCTGCTAATTCTTTTTTTGTTTTACCCATTAATTTATAAAACTTTTCCATAGGTTCTTCTTCATTTAAGTTACTCTTTTCCACTTCCTTTTTAACTTTAGTATACAATCCTGTGGCCTTAAGCCAGTATTGTATTCCTACGACTTCTTGAAATTCATGTAATGGTTTTAACTTATCTAGTATTAACAAATCTTCTACCCTTCTAAATCCTTTAGCCTTAAGTAGTTCGCTCCACCTATGCTCCTTGTCTCCTTCCATCAACACTTCTAATGGCGTCCATCTAGATACCCGATTCAGCCATTTTGGTTGCCATTTCTTCCAAACATTTAGCCCATTTTTCCTTGGTCCCACGTTTAAATTAAGTTCCTTCGCCCCCATGTTCGTAAAGATGCCATGTTTTCCTACCCCATTATTAGCTTCATTCTCAAACCTTATCCATTTCTGGTCCCCTTCCTTCTCTATTTCTAATAATGCTTTAAGCTGAAATGCTTCATAATAATTGACTATATCTGTATGACATGCCCAGGGCATGTCATACAGCAATGGGGTCCTTTGGGGGCAGGGATCCCCCGGCAGCCTGCTCCATGCTGGCGAGTAGGGGCCCCCTGAACTGGGGGATCCCTCATCCCCAGCAGGAGTTTGGCAGCCCTAATCTAGAATATGCAAAATATTTTGCTACTGAGCAAATTCAGCTTCAAAACAGTTCTGTGAAATGACATCTCACCATTCTGCTTTTGATAGATGTTTCGACCACAGTGATTTGTCCAAAGCGGCTTTGGTTGAGACCGGGATTAAATGCTGGTTACTGTTTTATAATGTACCCTTGGTTGAATGTTTTTCAGGAATCAAGGGCAATGGAGTCCAAGGCAAAAAAGGTAGATAATACATGTATAATTGCCTTCCAGTTGATTGTTACAATGCCACTGCAAACAACAGGGTAGTATTAATACAACATTATCTGGGTTTTACTGTTTCCCCCAAAAAAACTATCATCCACATATTAAGTGCCATATAATTTATGTTAATTATATAGTAACATGGTAGGCTGTTTACCAGCTTTATGCCACTGGGTTGCATTTCCAACTGGGATGTTCATTAAATTTTGATTCCCTCGCTGGAATGGAGATAGGTGAGTTTTCAAAGCGAGAAGTTAACTCCAGGCTTTGCTAGTCCCTTAATGCAATCATGATGCTTGCGATCGGTTCCACCTGAACCCTAGGGCCCGAAAGAGCTTATGAGCTGATGAAAATATTTTTTACCACCAGCACATTAACTTGGCTTCTCCTACAAAATTGCTTCATCTCAAAGATTTCAGAGCCCATGCAGAGGTGCCAGAGCTCGTAACGGCCCTTGCTTATCGAGAGTGTCACACAATTATAGTCGGGCAATGGTTGCTCGCAAAGAGAGACGGCAATCCTAGCCTACGATGACTCGCACAGTATTTTCCAGTTTACAACATGCTCCTGTTTAATAGATAAACGTAAGAGCAGAGGCTGGGGAAACAAGTTCTATTCATTTCCTTTTTTGAACAGTTCGGGGGCTCTGTCTATGGAATTAAAAAAAAAAAAGGGAGAGGCACTGAAAAAAAAAAATTCGGGACCGATCCAATATCTCTGGGTTTCACAGTGGAACGAAACGTGGAGAGCCAGTTTGGTGTAGTGGTTAAGTGTGCGGACTCTTATCTGGGAGAACAGGGTTTGATTTCCCACTCCTCCACTTGCACCTGCTGAGATGGCCTTGGGTCAGCCATAGCTCTGGCAGAGGTTGTCCTTGAAAGGGCAGCTGCTGTGGGAGCCCTCTCAGCCCCTCCCACCTCACATGGTGTCTGTTGTGGGGGAGGAAGGTAAAGGCGATTGTGAGCCACTCTGAGACTCTTCGGAGTGGAGGGCAGGATATAAATCCAATATCTTCTTCTATCTTCTTGTGCTTGATAGGATGTGGCCACCCGAAACAGCTGCCCCGTGTCAAGTTCTTCCCCTCTCTTCTTGTAACATATAGCCACACTCATTTGAATTCTGTCAATCAGGGCTCTTTTAAATTTAACTTAAGTTTTGGATTTATATCCTGCCCTATCCCACAAGCAGGCTCAGGGTGGCTTACAATAGTAAAACAACAGGGTTAAAATAATATCATAAAAAAATAGGAACAGTTTTGATCAGGAATGCAGAGGAATGCAGTTCCAGCTGGCTAGGTGTCATGTGTGTGGCCTAATATTCAAATTAGTTCCTGATGGAATTTTTTTTTTTTTGCGAAAAAGCCCTGCTGTCATTATACTGTATGAATGCATGCCCACTGTTGTAGGTTGTTCATTTCATGTCTATAGAATTTTGTATACACTAGTCAAGAGTGTTTGTTTTTGCACAATATTTTGTATTTTTGTATTTTACATATTGTGCTGCCACTGTTCTTTTGCATTGTCAAGCTACAACCAAGCTTGCTTGGTTTCAAGAAAATCTTTTGACAGCTATTTTTCATACTTTTCCTTAGCTGAAACACTGGAAAATTGCTGTGAAAGGTAGCAGAGAATTGTACTGCAATTAATGAATTAATTTCAAGTTATATGAAGTTCATACAAGCTTTTCTGCAGTTATCACAAAAAGGATATTTATGAGGGGTTTGCCCAGCCATTGGCCATGCTGACTGGGGCTGATGGGAGTTGTAGGCAAAAAACATCTGGAGAGCTACCGTTGGCCACCCCTACTTTATGGTAACTACATGCATTCCCCTTTTTCATACAATATTGCAACTGTCGTTATTGGGAGGCATGCAGCCAGTGCTTTTTTTGTAGCAGGAACAGCTTTACATATTAGGCCACACCCCCTGATGTAGCCAATCCTCCAAGAGCTTACAGGGCTCTAATTACAGGGCCTACTGGAAGCTCTTGGAGGATTGGCTACATCAGGGGTGTGTGGCCTAATACGCAAAGGAGTTCCTGCTACAAAAAAAGCCCTGCATGCAGTTAGCACACAGTCCCATACCGATTTCATTCCAGGTGGAGAGCCCTTTTGCCCCCAGACTTCTGTCCATTTTCACACAAGCTGCTGCGGAGCTTCAAATTGGCCCTGTAATAAGAGCGTTAAAAGCTCTTGGAGGATTGGCTACATCAGGGGGTGTGGAGCTCTTACAAGTGGTTCCTGCTTGCCACGGGAGAGCGGCGCACCAACTCGCAGCTCCGCAGCAGCTTGTGCGAAAATGGAGAGAAGATCAGGGAGAAAAAAAGGCTCTCCACCCGGAATAAGCCTAGTGCAAAATCGCTCCCAATATACAAGGCTCGTGGGGTCCTAATATGCATGATCATAATGTCTCAAAAAGACTCAGACCAATTTTGCACTAGGGCTTGTTTTGGGTAGAGAGCCCTTTTGCTTCCGGGGCTTCTCTCCATTTTCACACAAGTTGCTCCAGAGCTGCAAGTTGGTGCGCTGCCATTCTGCAGCAATTGGTTTCTGCTTGCCACGGAAAAGCGGTGCACCAACTCGCAGCTCCAGGGCAACTTGTGTGAAAATGGAGAGAAGCCCCAGAGGCAAAAGGGCTCTCTACCCGGAACAAGCCTAGTGTGAAATCAGTCTCAGGAGAAAGTATTTCTTCCTCATTGATCCTGAAGGTGGTTCTATAGCACTAGAACCGTTGCAGAAAAGTACTTATCCAGGTTGGGACAATCCTCTCAATTCTACAGATGGGCAATGGTTAAACACCTTGCTGGGAGGAGCACAGCTGCAACATGAGCTCATTCTAGGTCTACGCCTATTGAACAAGAGAAGGAGTTTTCTCCTTCTCTTTGAGAGGAACTTTTTGGTCTAAACGACAGAAGAGATCACATTCTATACCAGCAAATCCCTTCCTGGAAAATTCATTAAGAATATGGGAAAAGCTAACGAAATAGATTGCAGCGGATATTTCTCTAGTAGGTAGTTTTTTTCAACCAAAATTGGTTCCCACAATTCATTAAGGCTAACTTCAGCCATCCCCCGCAATCTTAGGCGATGCCCTTGTAGTCAAGGAGTCATCGAAACGGTCCCTCATGTTCTTTTGGACTGCCCTTTTTATAGCAGTCCAAGTGCAAGATATCTAGATGCACTGCTTTCTGACCATCAAGACCTTTCTGACAATGCCAAGGTTCGTTTTTTACTCCACGGGAAACACAACTTTGTCACTACTCACGTTGCTTGCTTTTTACAGGTTGCGATCCAAATCAGAGAGGCTTTTACTCATGCATAGCCTACTTCTATTTTATGTCATTTAACTTTTGCTGGTTTTTTAAGGTTTTATTATATTCTATAGTGTCACTGTTGGTTTTAAAGTATACTGTATTCTTGTATTAATGCCAATAAAGGTCTATGGTATGGTACTTCAGCCATCCATGGGGGATTAAGGGGTTGGATAGAATTGGGGAGTGGATTCAAGGGAACAATATTATTACTAAGGAACAAGCAGAAGAGAAATTAGGAGCCACTATCAATTGGTATCAATACCTTCACGTTCAGAATATGGTATACTCTCTTCAGAGGAACAAAGCAGGAGTCAAGGTGCACCTTTAAGACCAACCAAGACCACCTAATTTACAACTGGGAAATGCATGTCCTTTTGTGATTCACCTAGTTTTACAGAAACACCAATTGGCAGAGGACTTTATTACCTCTTATGGCTAGCCAGACCAAATGGCCAAGACACAGTGTTTTACCATGTGACCAGTTTGCGCTCTTAATCAACAAACTGCTTGTATTTCAGCCCACAATACCTGATCGCCTCGTCTGATGAAGTGTGCTTAGAGAGCACACGAAAGCTTACGTTCTAAATAACACTTGGTTGGTCTTAAAGCTGCAACTTGACTCCTGCTTTGTTTAGCTGCTTCAGACCAACACAGCTGCCCACTTGGATCTCTCTTTAGAGGAAAGAAACCATTAGATATGAATTGACGAGAGGAGGGCATTGGTAAGAAAGGTCTGCTTTCTAAAATATATAATTATTTCGTTCATTCTAGGGCTCCTACTCAGTTCATACACCCAACCGTGAATATATACAGGGAACCGTGTGATAACGAATAATTAGCTGACGTCAAAAGAAATGAGAGGCCCAATAAATTGCCAGTGCCTGGTGTCTTGATTGGATGGGTTCCTCCGGTTCTGTCATCTTCGCACTGCTACCTGAGGTGTGTTGGTATTATCACAGGCTTTTTCAGCATGATGGCAACTAATCAAGCCCTAATCATTTGCACTTGACCCTTCATTAACATTAATCAAAGAAGGACACAGCCCCGTGAACCAAGAGGACACCCAATCGTACTTTATTCAACTGTAAGTTGTACAAGTGAGTGGCATATATTAGGTTGGGGGAAGGACTAAAGAGAAAGTGATGGTATTTAATCAAGTTTCTATCTTACCCTTGGGACCGGTAGCAGTTAGCAAAGAAAAAAAAAAAGGGGGGGACACCAGTTATATGACCGCAACTTACTTCTGGAAGTTCTAAGTTGGATCTTACTACTTTCCTGGATCTTGCCTGCTCAATCTTATCTGGTTCCCCTCCACACTGTAACAACTGTCCATGATCACTGGCATAGTCTTTTTGGAAAGAAAGAGAGGCCCCCAGCTTCTCCTTTCAGCAGTAGTAGAGGTAGTAGGATCCAACTAGGGTTGCCAAGTCCAATTAAAGAAAAATCTGGGGACTTTGGGGGTGGAGCCAGGAGACTTTGGGGGTGGAGCCAGGAGACATTGGGGTGGAGCCAAGAACAAGGATGTGACAAGCATAATTGAACTCCAAGGGAGTTCTGGCCATCACATTTAAAGGGACAGCACATCTTTTAAAATTCCTTTCTTCCATAGGAAATAATGAAGTATAGGGGCACCATCTTTTGGGGCTCATAGAATTGGACCCTCTAGTCCAATCGTTTTGAAACTTGGTGGGTATTTTGGGGAGAGGCACTAGATGTTATACTCAAAATTTGGTGCCTCTACCTCAAAAAATAGCCCCCCCAGAGCCCCCAATACCAACGGATGAATTCCCTATTATTCCCTATGGGAATCGTTCTCCATAGGGAATAATAGAATGCCGAGTAGACATTTCCCTCCCCCCCACGCTTTCTAAAAGGGGGGAGGGCCTCCAAACCAGGGAATCCCCTGCCCCCTCCCTCTCTCTCACACACACACACACTTACCAGATCTTCTTCCGGAGAACTCTTGCTGTGAAAGTGAAAGCAAAAGAAAGGGCGGGGCTGTTCTCCCAAGCCCTTCCTGCCCCCTGCCCAGCCTTAAAGGGGCAGACATTTTACAAACGGCTCAGGAGCTCTATAATGAAGCCTACAGGTATGTTCTCCCCCCCCTCCACCCCCCACCCCCCGCTTCCCACTTCTTGAAAACCGGGAGATGAGGCTGCAAACCCAGGGGACTCCCGCCAGAGCGGGAGGGTTGGGAAGCCTAGATCCAACTCTCTACTTGAACTTTCTTAGTGACTGAGTATAAACAAGATAGGAAGGGGAAGAGGCAGAAGCCAAAAGGGAAATGGTGGAAGGAAGGAATCAACCATTATGAATCATCTGCAACATACTAGAAGTTCTGTGCTCAGAATGGCCTGAATCCATTGGTAGTCCTGTGGAGTCCCACCACATCCCCAGTGTACAGGAGGCATGCTTTTGGTCACATGCTACTTCATAAGTGGTAGCAGATCTATGCACTACTGCCCCTGAACTCCACTCTCAGACAGCAAAAAAAGTTCTGTAACTGACTGCTGGTCATAAAGAAAGGAACCTCAACTCTCCCACCCTTTTATCAACCCACTTGGATTACAGCAGGAGCCTTTGTTTGCTGGATCATCCTAGTAAGGGGTTTCTCAGCCTTAGGGGAAGACCACTTTGCCATCACACTTCCATGGTTCACAGCACCCCTCCCACACTCCATACCGATTAGGGAAACAGATTCAGAGCTAGAAAGGCAGTGTTCTTAACAGAGATAGAAGACTGACTCACAAGTGACTGTCCTTGTGTGTTCCAGCATCGTCTTCTCTCATTGGTTATTTTTGTCTCCAGGTATATAGCTGTCAGGGGTGGGATTCTAGCAGGAGCTCCTTTGCACATTAGCCCACATACCCCTGATGTAGCCGGTCCTCCCGAGAGCTTACAAGTCTCTTTTTTGTAAGCTCTTGGAGGATTGGCTGCATCAGGGGTGTGTGGCCTAATATGCAAAGGAGCTCCTGCTAGAATCCCACCCCTGATAGTTGTATATGTGTGTCTGCTATCTGCACCTCTGTTTTCAATACCATTATCTTACTGCAGGTGAAAAAGTGGACTGTTTTGTTTGTTGTGTGTGTGTGTGTGTGTGTGATTGAAATAAAATGGATTGAAGTAACTTCATGTTGGATGGGAACTGTTGGTGTGGTGCATTAGGGATCTTCTGAATGGGCAGTTTGACCCTCAAACGCATTTGATGTGGATGCCTTTAGCGCAGGGCCGGCCCTGTCACTAGGCAAATTAGGTAATTGCCTAGGGCGCTGGCCTTCTGGGGGCACCTAAGTAAGCACTCCCCATGTGACTCAGTGATGTTACCAGTATAGAGGGGAGGCCCAGAAGTTAGCCAGATAGTCTAGAGCCAACTCTAATTTAGTGTATGCAATTATGAATGGCTTTGTTTTCTGATTGCACACACTGGGTTTTATGGGGCAGGTAGGTTGCCATCGGGACATGGGTGTGGGCGGAATCCTGCTCCTCCCTTTGCCCCTAGACATCTGGTGGTCCAGATGATTCAAACAGGAATTCATTGTTGGGGAGTATAATCAGGATTTCTAACTCTGAGTTGGGAAAGACCTGGAGATTTGGGGGGTGGGACCTGGGGTGGGACCTCATCAGGCCATAATGCCATAGAATCAAGCCTCCAAAGCAGCCATTTCCTCCAGGAGAACTGACCTTGGTAATCTGGAGATCAATTGTGAAAGTGAGATCTCCAGTTGCCAACTGGAGCTTGGAAGCCAGGGATAGGGGTGGAATTCCAGCAGGGGCTCCTTTGCATATTGGACCACACCTCCATGATGTAGCCGATCCTCCAAGAGCTTACAAAAAAAGAGCCCTGTAAGCTCTTGGAGGATTGGCTACATCAGGGGTGTGTGGCCTAATATGCAAAAGAGCTCCTGCTAGAATTCCACCCCTGGCCAGAGGTATTATGCATCTCTGGACTCAGACTTTACTCCTCACCACCTGGCATTTCACCCGCACTCCATGCATGGAAAAAATCTAGCCTAATACATGAAAATAAAACAAATGTTGTTGCCGAGAGACAGGAAATGAAAACTGCCAATACAATCTATATTGGCAACAGATAGTATGACAAGAGATGACATTCTGCCTCTGAGATTTTCTTGAGGCTGGGGGGCAGGGGATAAAGAACAGAGTGAACTTTGATGTTTTTTTTTCCTTCAAATAGCCTGGAGAAGGCCTCATGGCAAAGACATTGCTTCTCATTTTATTTTCTATTTCTGGATGTACATTTTCTCCTCTTCCTGTGCTTCTCTCTTGCTCTGTCTCTCCATCTCTGTCTCTCTTGCAGTGTCTCCATCTCTGTCTCTTTATTTCTCTGTCTGTCTCACTGTCTCTATCTCTGTCTCTCTTTATCTCTCTCTGTCTGTCCCTGTCTCTGTCTGTCTCTGTCTCTCTCGGTCTGTTTCTGTCTCTCTTTCTCAGCCTGTCTGTCCGTCTGTCTCTCTCTCTCTCTCTGCCTCTTCCCCATTCCTTCCCTCCATTTCCCATGCCGCACGTTGAATCTGGCAGCTCAGTTGTTTCTAAATGAAAACGTTATCTGTTTACCATTCAAACCCAATTTTTAAACAGTTTTGCTCAGCACATTTGAATTCGAAATCTCATTAAAGCCTCGCTATTCCTCCGCCACCTCCTTCTCCCCCCTGCTTGCTGCGCTGACACGGACTTTCTCCATTTTTTTTAAAAACCAGGGAATAGAATACTGCATGTCTGTTCAGGGTGATGCAATTTCCTGTCATGAATTTCGAGTCTCCGGGCGAGGCCGTCCACCTCTCCCTATCATGGACATTTCATGCTCGTACAACATTTCTTCCCCAACATTTACAAAATGCATTATTAGCCCGGCGATTGTGCAATTGCTCCGCAGCCGCACTTTCATTTTAAATCTGCAAAGCTTATCACTCTCCAGCCCCACCATCTGATGGGAAGTGTCGGAATTGCTGAGTTAAGATAAACACCCTTCGCTCTGCTCCAAGAAGCGATGAGAAGGAGGGGGGGGAGGCAATAAGCGTCGGCAGCATTAATTTGTTTTAAAGTTTCAAGCACTGACCCTATGTGCCGACGATAAGCATATCTAATTTTTAATCTTCCCTATCTTTTTTTTTTTTTGCAAAGTCTAATTGCATGGTTAAATGAGCTGTAAAAGCAGAAATGCTGCTGTAACCTCTAAACAATTTTGCACAGTTCTAGAGCATTTATGACAGCAAGAGGAAACCTCGGGGAGCACTTTTGCTTCCCTCCTCTAGCAGTGTTCTACTTTAGAGGGCATTGTTTAATCAACGGGAGATGCTTTCTGCTTGGGCAGTTTTTTCCAATTCACTGAGGGGTCTAGCGTTATGATCCTGAGGTGATTAGACACATGTTTGGTGTGTCGCTGCCCATTCAGGAATTGGCTCAAAAGAGACATTTGTGTAGTCCTAGCACAGGGCTGGCCAAACTTGCTTAACATAAGAGCCACACACAGGGTCGGCTGGGCCACTAGGCAAACTAGACAATCACTTAGGGCGCTGAGAAGGGGGGAGTGCCAAATTGGGCACCCAGCTCTGCAAAACACCGTACAGACTATAAATTGCAAAAAGTCTCAGAACAACCAGCAAATTCCACAGAACAATCAGCACAGTCAACAACCATCTTCCTTATCTTCAAACCCCTTCCAACCCTCCCAGCAAGTAACACAGAACAATGGTCGCATTCAACAGCCAGTTTCCTTATCACTATCCTTCCAGGAAGCCCCACCAAACAATGGGCATATCCACAAACCAATTGCCCTTTCATCACACCCCCTCCAGCCTAGAAATAGCAGCTCTCCAGCAGCCCTGGCCCCACTCAACGCACAGCAGCCAAGAAGGTCAGAGAGCCTGCTCCGGCTGCAACGCCACTGAGGATGTTCTCCGCAGCTGAGAACGAAACGTCTGGAAGAAAAACTTTCTCCAGTAGAACATGGCACTTGAGCCCGAAAGATTCTACAAACCCTAATGATGTTACCAGCCATGAAAACCTGAAATCTTTGATATATCATTATCCTTTGAGCCCCATGGCGCAGAGTGATAAAGCTGCAGTACTGCAGTTGGAGCCCTCTGCTCATGACCTGAGTTCAATCCCAGCGAAAGCTGGTTCAGGGAGCTGGCTCCAGGTTGACTCAGCCTTCCATCCTTCCAAGGTTGGTAAAATGAGTACCCAGTTTGCTGTGGGGGGGAAAGTGTAGGTGACTGGGAAAGGCAATGGCAAACCATTCCGTAAAAAGTCTGCCATGAAAACATTGAGAAAGCAATGTCACCCCAGAGTCGAAAACGACTGGTGCTTGCACAGGGAACTACCTTTATCTTTACCTTTATCCTAGGATGAGATTCAGACAGGCAAAGTTCAAGAAGTAGATACAATACGATCAACATAAAAAGCTGCAAAATAAACTCCCTACATAGAGAATACAGACTGACAAGTTCAAAAGAGGCTCAGTTTATAGAATGCATGGAATGCATGTAAAACATCTCTAGATCCCCCAAGTTTAAAATGCCAGTCAACATAAAGAAAAAAACTGAATTATGTTGTAGATCAGCACAGGCTTACAGTTGTGCTTTTAAAAGGTTCAAGTTCAAGTTAGCTGTTATCATAAAATATATAAATATATATCTCAGAGTAAATTAGTTTAAAAAGGTAAAATGGAACGATTGCGTACATATAATGTACAGCAGAGTAACTGTTTCTATGAGATTCCTCGGCGTGCCTTTAAAACAGAGTAAAGAAACTTTAGCCACCGTCTCTGTGACGCTTGATGAAGAATTGTTCAAAAGTCTATAGGCCTTGTGCATCAGAATAATCAACCGGGCTAACTAAAAGAGGATGCAAACACTGGTGACGAAGATCTGCATACAAATGACAATAAAGAAGAATATGAGTAGTTGACTCAACACATTTTTTGTTCACAGAGGCAGTATCTGAGTAGGCTGCCTCGTTGAATCTGCCATAAAGAATGGCAGAGGGCATGGCGTTACATGAACATATGAAGCTGCCTTCTACTGAATCAGACCCTTGGTCCATCAAAGTCAGGGTTGTCTACTCAGACTGGCAGTGGCTCTCCAGGCTCTCAAGCTGAGGTTTTTCACGCCTATTTGCCTGGACCCTTTTTAGTTGGAGATGCCAGGGATTGAAGCTGGGACCTTCTGCTTACCAAGCAGATGATCTATCACTGAGCCACCGTTCCTCCCATCTGGCAAGGGAAAAAGCTCTACGCTGCTATGGCACCTGCAAGATGGATCGGTATGGAGCTATTTCCCCAGTACTGAGAGGGATCTCAAAGCTCAGTGGGGAACAAGTTTTCTTAGCCAGACTGTATAGTTCTTGGCGCTCAATAATTTGTTGGACTGCGGTGGTGAAGGACAGCATGGATAATAGTTCTAGAGATAAACCCATTGCTTTGATTTTTTTTTCTCAATATGTGCTTTTAAAAGGGATGAGTATCCATTCCTTGGTTGGGTGCAAAATGGTACATTCTCTTTCGTTGGTAGGATTTCTTCGTTTGTTAGCTGTCATCGTTTGCTTATCTCATTGGCTATAAAGCACACTGACTGCAATTAGCTAGAAAAGGGGTCATGTTATTTATTCTTCGGCTGGTCTCATAAATTTGTAATCAACTAAACAAAGTTTCCAGGAGGGGAGGGGGGTCACTGGATAAATTAATAACACTTCATGTTGGGGACTGATTACATCTAAATGTTAATCAATTCACATTAAATGCTTGGTGTTGGTTCTCTCCGTTTTCAATTTGCTGTTTGTTTGATTTCATGTTACTGACAGAGATATTAAATCCTAATGTCATTTACCTTGCCTGTATGCTAATTAGCTGCTTTTCTCTGTGATAACTAACCTTTGATCGGAAGGATCTCAAATTGTTGTTTTATTATCTCTTTAAACTTTGCTCAGTGCAGGGGATCAAATACACAGATACAAGTTGCTAGGTCTTAAGATGCTGATTCTTCGCAAGACAAACAAATAAGAAAGAAAGAAAGAAAAATCTCGCTTTGGGTAAGCATTATTGTTATACTAAAAGAGTTACTTTATTGTGCTAATTAGCATTCTATGACAGTTCCTTGGTTTGCTTTGATTTCCAATTTTTCTTCTTTGTCGGTGGAGTCAGTCCGGTGTTTCTGCAGCTTTCTCCAGTGCCAGCAGTCAGGGCTGGCTCACCCACTAGGCAAACTAGGTGGTTGCCTACGGCACCAGGAGGGGGGTGCCAAATTGGGTTCCCTCCTCCCGGTGCCAATGACAAGCACCTAGTTTGCCTGCTTCTCCCCCCCGCATGGGGGGCGGCGGCGATGGAGTGTGGTGCTGCATTGCAGTGCTGTGGATGGAGGGAGGGTGGGGTTGCAGCGGCAGCAGGGGGTGGCAGGTAGGGAGCCTGCCAGTGGTGCCACACACCCTAGAGCTGGCGCTGCCAGCAGTGACATAAGCAATAATCTGGGTATACCCACCTTTGTGAAGCATCCACTATGTGACTGCATTAAATCCCCATTTGCAGGCTTTTTGGTGACACTGTAGTGCAGACTCAGGGGTGATTTGCAACTGCCTGCCTGTGTGTAGCAACCTTGGGCTTCCTTGGTGGTCTTTCATCCAAGTACTACCCAGGGCCAACCCTGGTTAGCTTCCAAGATTTGACAAGATCAGGCCAGTTGGTCACAAATGACTGGAGTCATAGTGTTAGAGATGGGCAGAATTCGTCTTATTTTTGCAGGCATTTTTGCTTGACTAAAAAGTGACTTGGACCGATTTCCCACTCGCCTTACCCCGCTCTCACGTTCCTCTACTCAGCAAGGCTTCCTACTAATTTCACACTATCTGCCCCAGGTGTTGGCTTTTTTGCACAGCACAGAAACTGGTTTTTAGAGGTTTCTTTTTGCCGCATGAAATAGCTGACGCTAGTTGCAGCCCCCGGAGCAGATAGTGTGAAATCGGAAGGAAGCCCCGCTGAGAAGAGGAACGTGAGAGCAGCGTAAGGTGAGTGGGGAATTGGTCCTGGGTAGCCCAGGCTAGCCCAAATTTGTTAGCTAAACAGAGACCAGTTTCTCACTAGCATTGCTCCACCCCCAGGCTTTTGTTTTCTCCAGTGCAAGTGATTGGTTGCTCAACAGGCACAGTTTGATGCGCAGCTCCCTCCAGCTCCCCTTGCGGCTTTGTGATGCTGTCTTCTAAGGATTAAGAAACTGCGAGGGGAACTGGAGGGAGCTGTGCATCAAAATGCACCTGCGAAACAACTGATGGGAAATCGATCGCTTGCTCCGGGAAAAAACAGATGCCTGGGGCAGAGCGACGCTAGTGAGAAATCAGTAAGAGTCAACCCTGGTTCGTATTTGGATGGGAGACCACTCCGGTAGTCTAGGTCCAGGTCCACAATGCAGACACAGGCAGTGGCGAACCACCTTTGAATGTCTCTTGCCTTGAAAACCCCAAGTCAGCTGTTTCTTGACAGTCAACAGCAACACAAAAGTGACATTCCACGTTTTGGGATATTTATCTTTCAAAATCAGATCTGTACTTTTGGACAAGGAAAGAATATTCTCGATGATGAGTGTGTACCCTAGAGCGAGCATGGATGTTAGGGGAGCCAGTTTGGTGTAGTGGTTAAGTGTGCGGACTCTTATCTGGGAGAACGGGGTTTGATTCCCCACTCGTCCATTTGCACCTGCTGGAATGGCCTCGGGTCAGCCGTAGCCCTGGCAGAGGTTGTCCTTGAAAGGGCAGCTGCTGTGAGAGCCCTCTCCAGCCCCACTCACCTCACAGGGTGTCTGTTGTGGGGGAGGAAGGGAAAGGAGATTGTGAGCCGCTCTGAGACTCTTCGGAGTGGAGGGCGGGATATAAATCCAATATCTTCTTCTTCTTCTTCTTCTTCTTCATCTTCTTGGTTAGTCGAAGTGATGGTTGGCTTTCTGTTGTAGGAGTGACAGGCTGTTGTCTATTGTTGTTACCCCCCAGGGTCTGGCTGGTTCCTTGTAGCTTAGCATCGTTTCCAGAAAAAGTGCCGATCTGTTCTTTTGTCAGTCCATAGTGCCAAGCTGCTGCTTATTACTGCACCTTATGTTAGTGGTGGATGACTTGGTGTTACTTAGTCAACCAAAAGACTAAGTAACAGGCTGAGGAAAATGTGAAGGGAAGAATTAAGGACGTTGAGAGGCAGTCTGATCTTGCCAAATATCTAGCCTAGAGATCGCCAGAATAGACTAGATATCGGGTTGGATGCTTAAACCTAGATCTCCATCACCTATATGTCCATAAATTCAAAAAAGCTTTTACTTCGGCCAGATGCTCAGCGCTTCCCTCAGCAGTTCTCAAGGGCAGGTACAAGGGGATTTCTTTTGCGTAAAAGCTTTGCCACCATGGCTTAGGGGAAGCCACTATGGCTTAGGGGAAGCCACTATGCACATAATTCTTAGGTGTATAAAGAGGCCCATGTGAAATATATAGAGCCAATATTAAGGGCAAATTCTGGGCTGCTGGAATCAGAATGTCTTAATCGCATGTTTTCGGATGAACATCGGCTCATTTCTAAAGCTGTTGTCAAGTTCTGTGTTGCCTCCTATAGCATCCGAAAGACTCGTTTTACCGCTTCTCAGTTTTAAGATGTTCTGTTTTAACTTGCGTCTTGATGTAACTCTTATACTGAACATATTAAGACAATTGCTTATCCTAACATTTATTATAGCATAGATTTTATCTTCTGAGTTGAAGCTTTTAAATTCTTGGGTTTTTTTACTTGGTCTGTGACCGTAAATAAACTGACTGACTGACCTATTTCACGTTTTTTGCTATTATGTGAAATTCCATGAAATAAGTTATCATTTTTTTCTTTCTTTCTTGAGGGGAACCATAGGTTAGGTAATATGTGGCTTGAATTTATCTGCAGCTGTACATGATTTGGAAAAAGAAAACCAAGAACTTTTTCTTCTATCTCTGCGTTTGATCAAAACAATTCTTTGAGCGGTGTTTACTCATTTCTGGAAGTCATCCTCCCTTTTGTTAGTGAACATGATCTTCTATGGATCCATTTGTTAAACATGTGGGGAAATATGCCAGACATACAGAAATGGAATATCAAATTAACCACTAGAGGAAGCAAACCATGTGCAGAAAAGAGGAGGGAATACAAAGCAATAGCGACACACAAGTGACAGAAATGAGAATGAGGAAGAGCCCAGAAATAGAACCTTCGGTGCTTCTTCCTTGTTTGAGTTAGAGGAAAGAAGTTGGCTTCATACTCATAAGAAAGAAGCTGGATGCCCTAATGTTGTTCAACACCTGGTCTTCTATGGCACGTGGTGGATACATAGCTTCTGAAGGACCCCTGAAAAATGCTTGAAGGGGGTGGTTTTAAGGATGAGCTATTTGACTATAGAGGGTCTTTTGAATATAGAGAGCCAGTTTGGTGTAGTGGTTAAGTGTGTGGACTCTGGGAGAACCGAGTTTGATTTCCCACTCCTCCACTTACAGCCGCTGGAATGGCCTTGGCTTAGCCATAGCTCTCGCAGAGTTGTCTTTGAAAGGGCAGCTGCTGAAAGAGTCCTCTCAGCCCCACCCACCTCGCAGGGTGTCTACTTTTAGATTGATCCAGGTGGGCAGCCTTATTGGTTTGAAGCAATAGAACAAAATAGGAGTCCAGCAGCACCTTTAAGACCAGCAAAGTTTGTTGTTAAAAGTGCTACTAGACTCCGACTTTGTTCTATTCTACTTTTAGTAAGTCATGTCTCAGAAATAGATATATGAACTCATTTTCAGTTTTATGAACATTACAATACAATACAACTAATACAACTAACACTGATTTCATGCCCACCTGGATCTATTGTGCTGTAATGTTCATGAAATCCATGTTAGTTGCATTAGTTGTAGCAACTGATTGTTAAACTCTGAAAACGTTTAATGCTACAAGTTGGATTTGATATTGAACTCTGTAGGGGATTCCACAATTTAGTGATGTCACTTCCACACGTAGAAGTGATGTTGTGTCACTATGGGGCACTATTTAAGCCCACCAATTCCCCCCCCCCCACTGTCCTATTTGAGAGCCAGTTTGGCGTAGTGTGGACTCTTATATGGGAGAAGTTTGATTCCCCACTCCTCCACTTGCAGCCGCTGGAATGGCCTTGGGTTAGCCATAGCTATCGCAGGAGTTGTGCTTGAAAGGGAAGCTGCTGTAAGAGCCCTCTCAGCCCCCACCCACCTCACAGGTTGTCTCTTGTGGGGGGGGGGGAAAGAAGATATAGGAGATTGTAAGCCACTCTGAGTCTCTGATTCAGAGAGAAGGGCGGAGTATAAATCTGCAGTCTTCTTATTCTAACAAGAAGCTGCAGAGGACTGAACTGGAGGTTGGAAGGTCAAGTTGGCCTCCTTACTTAAGGATGCATTTCAGAATATTACCCAAGAGCCTCTAAGATACTCAGTTGTTCCCTGGCAGGTGCTCTGAGGTTCTTAGGGTGAGATTTCCCAACCCCCACTGCCCTATTTGAGAGCCAGGTTGGTGTAGTGGTGAAGTGTGTGAGCTCTTATCTGAGAGAACCAGGTTTGATTCCCCACTCCTCCACCTGCAGCTGCTGGAATGGCCTTGGGTCAGCCATAGCTCTGGCAGAGGTTGTCCTTGAAAGGGCAGCTGCTGTGAGAGCCCTCTCCAGCCCCACCCACCTCACAGGGTGTCTGTTGTGGAGGAGGGAGATAAAGGAGATTGTGAGCTGCTCTGAGACTCTGAGTGGAGGGCTGACTATAAATCCAATGTCTTCTTCTTCTTAGTCTCCTATTCCTGCTCCTCCTCCTCCTCTAGAGGTTCAGCAGACAAATCAAAGTGAATATTATCCCTCGAAGATGGATGATTTGAAAATCTTTGCCCTATGGCAAAATCAATAGTGGTATTAACGTCACACTGATTTGAGTAGTGACTAACCATCCCATTCCTTCTTCTCTCAAATACTCCCCCTCATCATCTTGAGTCTATATAGTTTATTAAAATGGAGTGGGAAAGATCCAGTTACTGTCGGCTTCTTCTGAGAACTTCAAATTAACAACAGCTTTGACACTTATATTTTTAAGCATTTGCACTTCTGAAACAACTTGCTGATTAGCATAGAGGAGCAACGTTCAGAGTTCAGTGACCAGACGCTCTAAGCGGTAATTAAAAAGAAATTCTCAAATGATATCTAATTAAAAATGGTTTCAGGCAAAATGAATTGTGAACCTAGTTTTCAAGTTCCGTACGGTATCCGTCTTCCCCTTGTCAGATTCAAGTTGAGTCGGGAAACGTTACTATTACAACAGCTGACACCGCTGGTGCAAATTGACTGCAAAAGTTCGTGGGGTGCAACTCACAGTAGGGATGGAGTGAATTTCGGGGACTGAAGGGGCACATTTCGGAGCTTTCCCAGTTCAGAAATACATCCTCCCTCATTACAAGCTGGGCTAAACCACTCTAAATGGGTGTGTGTGTGTGTGTGTTTCATCTTGTCGCAAGATTTAACCCCATCTCCTATACCAAAATTAGATTTTTAAAGGAGTGATGAACCAGTGGCAGGGCGGGATTTTTGGAGACAAGAGAAGACTGCCATAGTTTCTGGAATTCATAGGTTTTTGCCTTGTTTCCATGGGCTGAAAAACATGGACAACTATACATTTGAACATCTCTGGCAGGAAGTTATGGTCTTGAGCAGAGGTGGCCAAACTGTGGCTCTTTCACACATATTGTGTGGCTCTCGAAGCCCCCACTTTCCTGTCGGCCAGCTTGGAGAAGGCATTTGTCTCTTTAAATCACTTCTCCAAACCAAGGCAGCTGGTGGCTTGGAGAATGCATTTAAAGTTAAAGTTGCTTTCTTTCTACCTCTCCCTCCCACCCACATTTATTTTCCTTCCTTCCTTCCTTCCTTCCTTCCTTCCTTCCTTCCTTCCTTCCTTCCTTCCTTCCTTCCTTCCTTCCTTCCTTCCTTCCTTCCTTCCTTCCTTCCTTCCTTCCTTCCTCCCTCCCTCCCTCCCTCCCTCCCTCCCTCCTTCCTTCCTTCCTTCCTTCCTTCCTTCCTTCCTTCCTTCCTTCCTTCCTTCCTGCAGCTCTCAAACATCCGATGTTCATGCCTTGTGGCTCTCAAACATCTGATGTTTATTCTGTGAGGCTTTAACATTAAGCAAGTTTGGCCATCACTGGTCATGAGCATGCTCAGGAGTGGTTTTCCATAGCTTTCAGTTCCTTCATATCCATTGATTCTTCTCCCTTATTCTGGATTACCGATGCCCAGGCCTTGAATTCAGCCGGAGCCCGCAGGAGGGCAGCTCCTGAACCTTTCTGAGGGCTCCCCCTCCTCCTCCCCACCTACCTTGTCCATTGAATTGTAGGGGCAGCTGCATAACCATCCCTGGATTAGGAGAGCGGGCAGCCAGCCAGCCACCAGTGGCTTTGCCACAACCCCAGCAGCCCTCATTAACTCCTGGAGAAGCCCATGCCACCCTTTCTCCACTTCCTATGTAATTCTGGGTGACAGATGTCTTGCTGGCCTTTTAACTGTTGAGGGGGTGGCCAAGGAAAGCCCCAGATGAGCAAGGCCTGCTTGGGCTGGCTGGATCTCTAGCCAGCCCAAGCAGGCCTTGCTTGCCCGGGACTCTCCTTTCTTGTGTTGGGTTGCTTTTGGCTGGTGGGGGGTGGTGGCACATGCTAATGAGTTATGCTAATGAGCTCCACCACCTATTCTTCTACAAAACAACCGCTGCCGATGCCCTACAAAAATATTGCAAAAACTCAGCAATGGGATTTGCGGGTTGCTTCACATTAGGATTATTTTTGTGCAGTGCCTTCCTGATAGGCAAAAAACAATTGTTCACAAGGGCAGCAGACCACATAAAAAAGAATCTTGGCACAGCATCACATCGAGGTTGCCGCTGAGCAGTGCATGACTGAGATACACTTCTAATGTTGGAGGAGGGAGAGATGCCTACAAATTGAACACTGTTGCCCGCTCCACATGTACAGCACTGGATATTTGGGGAGTTTAGAAAGGACAAGAGAGGATTCCTATGCATCAGTTCCACGGTTCTAAAACTAGAAAACTGAAAGCACAAAAATCTGGAAGAGATTAGGGAATATCTTTATGAAAAACCAAGCACAGTCCAAGGTGAACTGGAAAAGCTTGACTCTCATTCATCAGCAAATACCTGTTAACTGCCAATAAGTTCTCCATTTCAGCAACTCACCTTAAGGTGTCTTGTTTTTAGAATGTATGCAGTGCAGTGTTTCAGGGGAACAGTTAGAGTTGAATCCAGTAGCTCCTTAGAGGCTAATAAGAGTTTCAGGGTACATGGGAGAGCAGTCCTCCTTCCCTTAACCAAGCCAGTTTGGTGTAGTGGTTAAGTGTGAGGACTCTTATCTGGGAGAACCGGGTTTGATTCCCCACTCCTACACTTGCAGCTGCTGGAATGGCTTGGGTCAGCCATAGCTCTTGCAGAAGCTGTCCTTTCAAGGGCAGCTGATGTGAGAGCCCTCTCAGCCCCACTCACCTCACAAGGTGTCTGTTGTGTGGGGAGAAGATATAGGAGATTGTAAGCCGCTCTGAGTCTCTGATTCAGAGAGAAGGGTGGGGTATAAATCTGCAGTCTTCTTCTCCCATTGCACAATGAGTTTGGTATAGTGGTTATGTGCATGGAACTCTTATCTTGGAGAACCGGGTTTGATTCCCCACTCCTCCACTTGCAGCTGCTGGAATGGCCTTGGGTCAGCCATAATCCTCACAGAGCTGTCCTTGAAAGGGCAGCTTCTGGGAGAGCTCTCTCTGTCCCAATGACCTCACAGGTGTCTGTTGTGAGGAAGGAAGGTAAAGGAGATTGTGAGCCACTCTGCGACTCTGAGATTCAGAATGAAGGGCGGGTATAAATCCAATATCATCTTCCTCCTCCTCCTCCTCTTCTTCTTGACTCAAAACTGCCTGATTCCTGAGTAGCAGTTGTTCCATGCCGTGGACTTCTGCTTTATTCAGATCAAGTGATCAATTCCCCACCAGTTGCTGTGTGGGCACATCTTGATCCGTGGCTCCCTCCTATTTCCTTTGCAGCTTCCTGCTGTTTCTTTGGCGATTCAGAAGTGACAAAGAAAACTGGAGGGAACTGCAATCTGTAGCCATGCAGCAATTAGTGGGGAATCGATCGCTTGATCCGAGGAAAGCAGAAGCCTAGGGGCAGAACGACTGTTAGTGAGGAACTAGCCCGTGTTTCAGGAGCGTGATTTAGAACATACGTACATGGGAGAGCTGGGACACAAATTAAAACATCATATGGACTTCTGGTAGCCTCGCTGGGATGTCTGGTGGTCTGGTAAAGAGTACTGTAATGCCCGATATGCTGAGTTTGCCAGCAGTAACCTCCTTGCTGCTCTGTCAGCCATCTTTGCCATGAGTGTGAGGATTCCTGAGGCATTTTCCAACTCTTCTCAGCCGTATTGTGAAGCAGAACTCATTGTGCAGGATGGGGTTGTCACATATGGAGTCCACCAGCAACCTATCCATGATTATCATTTGGGACGGTTGCAAGCAATGCTCCCTCTAAGCTGTGAAGTCCTGCGAGCAAAAAATTCTACTTTGTGAGCTACTGGCATTAAAGTTGTGAGGGAGCGATTTGGCTACTGCATAAAGAAGTTTGCTCTGGAGTCATTTTCATAGAATCATAGAACCATAGAGTTGGAAGGGACCTCCAGGATCATCTTGTCCAATCCCCTGCACAATGCAGGAAACTCACAAACACCTCCCCCTAAATTCACAGGATCTTCATTGCTGTCAGATAGCCATCGAGCCTCTGTTTAAGAACCTCTAAGGAAGGAGAGCCCACCACCTCCCTAGGAAGCCTCTTCCACTGAGGAAACTCACAAATACCTCCCCCTAAATTCACAGGATCCTCATTGCTGTCAGATGGCCATCTAGCCTCTGTTGAAAAACCTCCAAGGAAGGAGAACCCACCACCTCCTGAGGAAGCCTCTTCCACTGAGGAAACTCACAAATACCTCCCCCTAAATTCACAGGATCCTCATTGCTGTCAGATGGCCATCTAGCCTCTGTTGAAAAACCTCCAAGGAAGGAGAACCCACCACCTCCTGAGGAAGCCTCTTCCACTGAGGAAACTCACAAATACCTCCCCCTAAATTCACAGGATCCTCATTGCTGTCAGATGGCCATCTAGCCTCTGTTGAAAAACCTTCAAGGAAGGAGAGCCCACCACCTCCCGAGGAAGCCTCTTCCACTGAGGAAACTCACAAACACCTCCCCCTAAATTCACAGGATCCTCATTGATGATGATGATGATGATGATGATGATGATGATGATGATGATGATGATATTGGATTTATATCCCGCCCTCCACTCCAAAGTGTCTCAGAGCGGCTCACAATCTCCTTTACCTTCCTCCCCCACAACAGACACCCTGTGAGGTGGGTGGGGCTGGAGAGGGCTCTCACAGCAGCTGCCCTTTCAAGGACAACCTCTGTCAGAGCTATGGCTGACCCAAGGCCATGCTAGCAGGTGCAAATGGAGGAGTGGGGAATCAAACCCGGTTCTCCCAGATAAAAGTCCGCACATTTAACCACTACACCAAACTGGCTCTCATTGCTGTCAGATGGCCATCTAGCCTCTGTTTAAAAACCTCCAAGGAAGGAGAGCCCACCACCTCCCGAGGAAGCCTGTTCCACTGAGGAACCGCTCTAACGGTAAGGAAGTTCTTCCTGATGCTGAACCAGAAACTCTTTTGATTTAATGTTGACCCACTGGTTCTGGTCCTACCTTCTGGGGCCACAGAAAACAATTCCACACCATCCTCTATATGACAGTCCTTCAAGTGCTTGAAGATGGTCATCATATCACCTCTCAGCCACCTCCTCTCCAGGCTAAACATGCCCAGCTCCTTCAACCTTTTCTTCATAGATTTTTTCCTAAGCTAAGACAAAAAATGTGTGAGCCAGAGGATAAAAAGCTATGAGCTAGCTCACACTAACCTTACAGGGAACACTGGTTGCAAGATTGACAGACGCATCTTGTCATCTGCCAAGCTCCTAAAGTAAGTTCCATTTTGCTCTTGGACTGAGGAAGCGAGGGACATTGATTACGTTGCTAATTATTCAAGTAATATTAGTATCGACACGGGAACTCTGTGCCAAAATGATATGTCTGGTGCTGAACGTGGTAATAATAAATTATCATGTGGAATCACTGTCCTGTCTGTGTGGTGATTGTGACTCTTGTTCTGCTCCTGGTGAAAACAATGTCGCACCTGCATGGAAAACGTTGTGTGAGAATACTGAGGTTCATAGCAATGATTGGCTGGGTAGACGAAACTAACCCATGAGACACCTTCTATAGATGACAGTAGTGCAGAAGTCATTGGTTGCCATCTTTGTTCTTAGTAGACTGCTGGAATTTATTTATTTAACCCTACCCCACAAGTGAGCGAAGGGCAGCTGACTACATAAGAAGAAGATGATATTGGATTTATACCCCACCCTTCACTCTGAATCTCAGAGTGGCCTACAATCTCCTTTACCTTCCTCCCTGACAGACACCCTATGAGGTAGGTGGGGCTGAGAGAGCTCTCACAGAAGTCGCCCTTTTAGGGACAGCTATGTGAGAGCTACGGCTGACCCAAAGTCATTCTGGCAGTTGAAAGTGGAGGAGTGGGGAATCAAATCCAGTTCTTTCAGATAAGAACATAAGAGAACCCATGTTAGATCAGGCCAATGGCCCATCCAGTCCAACATTCTGTGCCACACAGCGGCCAAATATATATATATATATATATATGTATATATACACACACACACACACACACACACACACACGCACACTGTGGCTAATAGTCACTGATGGACCTCTGCTCCATATTTTTATGTAAACCCCTCTTGCCGCCGCCACCTCCTGTGGCAGTGAATTCCACATGTTAATCACCCTTTGGGTGAAGAAGTACTTCCTTTTATCCGTTTTAACCTGTCTGCTCAGCAATTTCATCAAATGCCCATGAGTTCTTGTATTGTGAGAAAGGGAGAAAAGGACTTTCTCTACTTTCTCCATCCCATGCATTATCTTGTAAACCTCTATCATGTCACCCCCGCAGTCGACGTTTCTCCAAGCTAAAGAGCCCCAAGCATTTCAACCTTTCTTCATAGGGAAAGTGTTCCAGCCCTTTAATCATTCTAGTTGCCCTTTTCTGGACTTTCTCCAATGTTATAATATCCTTTTTGAGGTGCGGCGACCAGAAAGAGTCCACTCATTTAACCACTAGACCAAACTAGGAGGAGGTTAGGAGGGCACTAGTCCTTCCAATTTTCAGGGAATGTTGTAAGGCAGTTTTTCCCCACCACCACCATTTTGGGTACTATAATGAATTTGTTTGTTCTAGTGTTTGTTGATCTTTCTTCTAATTATCTTTGCTTGGTTTCCAGGGCTGGCCCTGCCACTAGGTGAACTAGGTGATTGTCTAGGGTGCTGGCCTTCCGGGGGTTTCTAAATTCGGTACCCCATGTGACACAGTGATGTTATCAATGTGGAGGGGGGGGTGGGCGCCAGAAGTCAGCCTTGTCTAGGATGCCCGACGGTCTAGGGCCAGCCCTGTAATGGTTTCTATTCGTCTTCTTTTCTCTTCTGTTTTTTCCATTAGTTTCAATGGGAAACATATTTCCGGTTGCAACTTCCACCCTACCGCTATCCAGCTGCAAGGAAATTCACGAGGACTGCACTTCTGTCGCCTGACAACTTCTGCCAAATTTCAGACAGATTGGAGAGATTATCCCAATTGTATAGACAATTATATAGACAAACAGGAAAATGTGACAATATTAAGTTTTTTTCTTCTCCTTCCCACAATCCTTAAATGGGGGTTGTGGAGTCTATTTTAAATACAATAGGATATGGGTGATTGCAAGGGAAGCTTATTCTGCCCAGTTACTTTATTCTGCTTGGTTGGCTTGAAGGTTTCCCCCATACCTAGTTGACGACATTTGCTCAAAATTTGTGGCATCCATAACTATGACCAAAGCTGGGAAAGGAGGAGGAAGAGGAAAAGAAGCAGAAGAAGAAAATATGAAACTGTCTTATACTGAATCAGACCCTTGGTCCATCAAAGTCAGTATTGTCCACTCAAACTGGAAGTGGCTCTCAAGGATCTCAAGCTGAGGTTTTTCATGCCTACTTGGTCTGGACTTTTCTTTGTTGGAGAAGCTGGGGATTGAACCTGGGACCTTCTGCTTACCAAGCAGATGCTCTACCACTGAGCCACTGTCCCTCCCCAGAAGAAGATGGTATTGGATTTATACCCCGCCCTCCACTCTGAATCTCAGAGTCTTAGAGTGGCTTACAATCTCCTTTACCTTCCTCCCCCACAGCAGACACCTTGTGAGGTAGGTGGGGCTGAGAGAGCACACCCAGAAGCTGCCCTTTCAGGGACAGCTCTGCAACAGTTATGGCTGGCTCAAGGGCATCCCAGCAGCCGCAAGTGGAGAAGTGGGGAATCAAACCCGGTTCTCCCAGATAAGAGTCCATGCACGTAACCACTACACAAAACTGATTGTGCAATGGGAGAAGAAGACTGCAGACTGAAGATGACTGCAAGTTTATACCTCACTGCTCTCTGAATCAGAGACCCAGAGTGGCTTACAATCTCCTATATCTTCTCCCCCCACAACAGACACCCTGTGAGATGAGTGGGCTGAGAGGGCTCTCATAACAGCTGCCCTTTCAAGGGCAACCTCTGTGATAACTATGGCTGACCCAAGGCCATTCCAGCAGCTGCAAGTGGAGAATCAAACCCGGTTCTCCCAGATAAGAATCCGCACACTTAACCACTACACCAAACTGGCTTGGTTAAGGGAAGGAGGAGTGCTTGGTTAAAGGAAGGAAGATAGGCCTCCGGAGCCAAAGCAAATAGTCATACCCAGAAGAGAAATTCTACACTGAACCAGAGTTTAGTTTCAAAATTAGGTGTGACCCATTTAAAAATAACAATAATGAGCTACCTGTGCAGGAACGAAAGCAGCCCGGGCTTCTTCCTTCGAGCCGATGACAGTTTTGAAATTCTGCAGAGTGTGAAGGATGAGAGTCGTTTTCATTGTCCATGGTTCCTTAATGGGTATTTTTTTCCCCCTCAAATTGCCTAATTACTATAGCTAAGAGCAATATGTAGACATCAAGCGTGGGTTGACGGGAGGGGGAGAGAGATGGGAAGGAGGGAACCGAATGGAACCGAGGCTCTATTTGTGCCATACAAATTAAGGATTAAAAACGGACTGCTTGGGGCGGCAGAGAGGAGGATGGGAGCGCTTCGACCGGCGTAGAGTTCCAGATGCTCTGTTGGAATCCCAGGATGAGCGATGTCAAGTGATGTCAAATGCTGCTGGAAGATCTAACGTAATAAGCCCGGCAAATAAGAAGTCCCTGCAGAAAGCAGGTGATTAGTGATTCTCCACAGGGCAGGCTCCGTGTGATAAACAACTCTGAAGAGCCTGGAGGAAATTTCTTCGCAGGGAGGGGAGGCAAAAATAACTTGGAGAGCAGCAGGTTTGAAACTGTACAGCCAGTTCCCATATGCTGAGGGATTTTGATGAAGCAGCGTTGATATACACGGAGTTTTACTATGCAACGCAAGCAAAGAGGAGGGGGTGGGGGGTCAAAAACAGGCCGTTGCCCCGAGGAGCTTACAAACTCGGTTTTGATGGTGGAGGAGATTGTTATAGATGGGTGTGTGCTTAATATTGGCCAGTTGTATTGTGATATACAGGGGAGGGGGCTGTGGCTCAGTTGCTGAGTATCTGCGTTGTACGAAGAAGAATAAGAATTGCAGATTATACCCCTCCCTTCTCCCTGAATCAGAGACTCAGAGCGGCTTACAATCTCCTATATCTTCTCCCCCCCCCCCCACAACAGACACCCTGTGAGGTGGGCGGGGCTGGAGAGGGCTCTCACAGCAGCTGCCCTTTCAAGGACAACCTCTGCCAGAGCTATGGCTGACCCAAGGCCACTCCAGCAGGTGCAAGTGGAGGAGTGGGGAATCAAACCCGGTTCTCCCAGATAACCACTACACCAAACTGACTCTTTTTGGTTCTTCCCCAGGATCTCCAGCTAAAAGGACCAGGTTGAAAGTGAACATATGAAGCTGCCTTATACTGAATCAGACCTTTGGTCCATCAAAGTCATTATTGTCTTCTCAGACTGGCAGCGGCTCTCCAGGGTCTCAAGCTGAGGTTTCTCACACCTATTTGCCTGGACCCTTTTTTGGAGCTGCCAGGGATTGAACCTGGGACCTTCTGTTTACCAGGCAGATGCTCTACCACTGAGCCACCATCCCTCCCCTGCTCTCCAGGGTCTCAAGCTGAGGTTATTCACACCTATTTGCCTGGACCCTTTTTTGGAGATGCCAGGGATCGAACCTGGGACCTTCTGTTTACCAGGCAGATGCTCTACCACTGAGCCACCATCCCTCCCCTGCTCTCCAGGGTCTCAAGCTGAGGTTATTCACACCTATTTGCCTGGACCCTTTTTTTGGAGATGCCAGGGATTGAACCTGGGGGACCTTCTGCTTCCCAAGCAGATGCTCTACCACTGAGCCACCGTCCCTCCCATGTGAATTGGTTTCCAGGTTCAAATCTGTTGGGTCTGGTTTAGGATGGCTAGAATGGTCAGGCAGCCGTCCTTACTTTCACTTAGCGGAGTGTTCCTTCTAAACTTCAGCGCAGCAGCATGGCCTAGTTTAATGGTTACCATACTATTTCACAAATTGCACAGAGAACCTTTGCACAGAGAGCCAGTTTGGTCTAGTGGTTAAGTGTGCAGACTCTTACTTGGGTTTGATTCCCTACTCCTCCACTTGCAGCTACTGGAATGGTCTTGGGTCAGCCATAGCTCTCTTAGGAGTTGTCCTTGAAAAGGCAACTGCTGTGAGAGCTCTCTCTGTCCCACCTACCTCACAGGGTGTCTGTTTTGTGTGTGTGTGTGGGGGGGGGGAGGTAAAGGAGATTGTGACCACTCTGCGACTCTGAGATTCAGAGTATAGGACAGGATATAAATCCAATATCATCATCATCATCATCATCACCATCATCGTCTTCTTCTACTTTTTCTTTCTCTTCCTCTCCTTCTTCTTCCTTCTCCTTTTCCTCCTTCTCCTCCTTCTTCTTCCTCCTCCTCCTCCTCCTTTTTCTTCTATTAAGAAACTAATACTGGGGGATTTATTTACTTAAAGAAATATAACATATAAGTGTAGCTAACTATGAATGAGTTCAGATTGATAGTATGCTTAGTTCAGATCAGGAGGCAAGACACCATGTTGTTCCTCCTGATGTATGCAGGGAAGAAGAAGGAACAGGAGGACAATAAGGAAGAAGGAAGTTCCCTGAGATTACATTCTATTGGTTAGAGAGGGTAAGTGAAAGCGGAGCAGTCAGGAAGGAGACTGATATTGTCCTAGCTATCTAGCTTGCTCCAAGGTGTTTGTAGTCTTGGAGGACTGAGCAAGAAACATTGCCATTCTTCTAACAAACTCAAGATCTCGGTCAAGGTCAAGGTCAAAATCTCATATGATTTGGGATTATAGTTGGCAGCTCTGTGTTGGGAAATACCTGGAAATTTTGGGGATGGAGCCTGGGGAAGGCAGTTTTTGGGAGGGGAAGGACTTCAGCAGGGTATAATGCCATACAGTCTACTCTCCAAAGCAGCCATTTCTCCCCCAGGAAAACTGATTTTGTTTTTCTGAAGATTAAATTGTAATAGTGGGAGGCCTTCAGGTGCTACCTTGAGGTTGGCAAACCTATTTGGGACCTTCATATCTACTCCCTTTTGAACCATCCAGACCACTATGGTCATCTTTGGAGGCTTTGCTTCTGAGGTTAGGTGGGTGGCAACCTGGGAAAGGGACTTCTTGGTCATGGCACAAAAGCTTTGGAATTCTCTCCTCAAGGAGATTGTCAGTTTGGTGTAGTGGTTAAGTACGTGGACTCTTATCTGGGAGAACCGGGTTTGATTCCCCACTCCTCCACTTGCACCTGCTGGAATGCCCTTGGGTCAGCCATAGCTCTGGCAGAGGTCGTCCTTGAAAGGGCAGCTGCTGTGAGAGCCCTCTCAGCCCCACCCACCTCACAGGGTGTCTGTTGTGGGGGAAGAAGATATAGGAGATTGTAAGCCGCTCTGAGTCTCTGATTCAGAGAGAAGAGTGGGGTATAAATCTGCAATTCTTCTTCTTCTTCTTCTTCTTCTTCTTCTTCTTCTTCTTCTTCTTCTTCTTCTTCTTCTTCTTCTTCTTCTTCTTCTCTCTCCTCGTCTTGTCATCTTCTACCAACAGGCTATGTTCTTATGCACATTTAAATGTATATATTAGATAAACTTCGCGAAAACCAGCACCACCATATACATTTTCCTCGCATGCTCAAGGACATAGAAATCTTGCATAAGATCTGACCTAACGTGTGAATAGTGGATGTTTACAGATTGCTTGCGGTGTGGATATATACCTTAATTGTGAAAGGCAATACAAATCACTATGGCTGTATCTAGACTGCCGGCTCAGGGCAGCAGTGTCCCAACCTGGAAGTAAGCTGGTGGAAACAGGAGCACCCTGGAGTGTCCAGACAGCTCACACTCTGCTGCTGAGACAACTGGGACAGGCTGCGGGCGCCCCGGTGGAGCTTCCAGAGTGCTCATGCACCCCTCCACCACTTCCTAGGTGCTTCCTGGGCATTTCCCAGTGGCCCAGATGGCCGAGGAGGTACCTTGGAGGCGTTCAGTGCTCCGGTACCACTTTGGAAGTGGTACCTTTCTGAGGTGGCTGGAATGCAGGTAAGGACAGGTTGAGGGCTGGGGTGGGACAGGAGCTAGATGTCTGCATTTGGATGCGCTTTTTAGATCCGGCTGGGTCCTGTCCCTGGGGCAGCTTTTACTTTCGGTCTGAGTTCAGCCTATGAGTCCTTTCGAAGTGGTCGTTCCTAAAGTGTGTCAGAATCATAGCTAGCTGAAGTTCATATTATATTAGATTATATAACTTTGCTCAGAAGTTTTTAAATAATGATTTCCCGCGTTTCTTTGAATCAGGAGAGAATCTTGTTTAATTGCTTTTTTGTATTTGTATAATTCAACATTTCTGGGTAAGAAAAACCTTACCTTGAGATAGCACACTGTCGAGGAAGACACCATTTTAGGCTTATGTTAGAAGGAAAGGAAAGGTCCCCTGTGTGAGCACCATTCGTTTTTGACTCTGGGGAGACCTCACATCATGATGTTTTCACAGCAGACTTTTTTTACGGGGTGGTTTGCCATTGCCTTCCCCAGTCATCTATACTTTTCCCCCAGCAAGCTGGGTACTCATTTTACCGACCTCAGAAGGATGGAAGGCTGAGTCAACCTGGAGCCAGCTACCTGAACCAGCTTCCACCACAATCGAACTCGGGTCGTGAGCAGAGAGTTCAGACTGTAGTACTGCAGCTTTACCACTCTGCGCCATGGGGCTGCTTATTAGAAGAAAACTAGTTGAATGCCTTTCTCCTTGCTTATTCTCTCTTTTTTATTAGAATGCATTGATTTATGAAAAGCTTTCTTCTTTTTTTTTACTATCTCGGACATAAGAACAAATGATCAGACAACCCAGGTATATCCTGTTATTTTCATCTGCCAACATTTTTTTAAACTTTGCAAATATCTTTTTTTCCCATGTTGCCAAAATAAGGGCAGATGGACAATGGTAGAAAACTATGATATAAAGGTAACCTGGGAATTGAAGGGAGCTCTTATTTTAGAAACTAATCAGATTAAATTCTCTGTGCTGCAAGCAAAAGCCATGTAGGACTCCATGGATTTCATGCATTTTGGGGACCCTGGGTAAATTCCTGCTTTGCTTCAAAGTAGAAATCCACAAATTCTTCTCCTAATATGAGAGAAAGAGAGAGAAGGAAGGAAGGAAGGAAGGAAGGAAGGAAGGAAGGAAGGAAGGAAGGAAGGAAGGAAGGAAGGAAGGAAGGAAGGAAGGAAGGAAGGAAGGAAGGAAGGAAGGAAGGAAGGAACAATCCTCAAACTGGTGCTGAATGGAAAATATACTGAATTGGTGTCATATTTTGTACTGGCTTGGTGCCATTATAATCTCTCTGTCTCTCTCTCTCTCTCATATATGTATCTGTCTGTCTACCATCTCTCTCTAATTGGTGAGTAAAATGTTATGTTTTTGGAAACTTCTGTAAATCTCAAAACTGTCTCTGAACTGAAACTGGAGGTTACATGTAGATGGCCCAGCTAATACAGCTGATCATGAATTTGTCCAATCTGTTATTTAAAGGATAATAGTTTTAATTAAAACTATCTTACTTCCCATGTTCTGTTAGGATTATGCAAGAGGCCACTGTTGGAAATGGTGCTGGTTTTATTTTTTTACAAAATCTATACTCCACCTTTCTGCCCTCATCAGGGCCACCAAGATGACTGATAGATCAAAAACATACATCATAAAAATCATCTTAAACGCCATTAAAATCAAACAAAAACACATCATTAAAACAATGAGACATCCAAAGCTGAAATACTTGTGTGTGGATGCGTTAAGTGCCATCATGTCCCTTCTGACTAGCACCCTCATCTATAGCCTTTGAGGGATTTTGCTGCCTTTAAATATGTACTACAAATACATAGATTTTGTATCGTATAATATCAAAAATATGGTTACTTAGCTGTAAGGAGATTGAAATAATCAGTCATAATGCAATATTCGCATGTAAAATTTTGTACTCGAAAGTTCGTTGGGGATTTTTTTTTATTTCCTTCTTTCTTTTCTATGCTGTGTTTAATTAAAAATCGAGGGGGAGTTCAGTTCAGTTCGATTTTAATACGGTCAACGACCAGCACATATATATACATATATACATACATATATATATATATATATATATATATATATATATATATATATATATATATATATATATATATATATTACAAAAGCTAAAGAACGAAGCTAAAATACCTCCAAAATATTTGAATATTGCATAAGATAACAGTAGGAAATAGGGTATATAAAATAGCAATTAAAATTTGGCTTCGGAATATAATATATCATTGTGAACTTTACATGCAATTGAAAAGAACCTTGCACAAGGACCTGTAACCTGTGGGTTCACACCCATAAGAAACTTCCTAGTGACCTCAAAATTAGAAAGACTGAAATGACCCTAAAATCTACTTATTAAGGGACTAGTTAACCTTGTCCATATCTCCTGGTAAAATTGATATGAGAGAACATGTTCATGATGCTGATGGGGGAGTCACTTCTGACTTATGGCGACCTTATGAATTAATGTCCTCCAAAACGTCATTTGTTAATGGCCTTACTCAGGTCTTGCAAACTGAGGGCCACTGTGGCTTCCTTGACTGTGTCAAGGCATTAAAGTTGTGAGCTGCTGCATAAATTAGAGTGCTCTGGGGTCATCCTTCCTGAGCTAAGACAAAAGTGTGTGAGCCATAGGCTAAAAATCTGTGAGCTAGCTCACTCTAACTCAGCTTAGAGGGAACACTGCTGACTACAGAGAACAGCTCTACTGGCTCACGCTGTCCAGACAAAACGTTGGTGGGAAAGAATTGTCTCTTTCCTGCTATCACTGCCACAGAGTACACTTTAAAATGAGCTTCAGCCTGTGGGAATGATAGGGTCAACTGCCCAGCTCATTTCTTCATTCCAGAGGCCAACCAGGACATCAACAGAACCACCAGCTATAGCAACTGTAAAATTCCCTAGGGCCATTTTCATTCATCTGGCTTCAGGGCATATAGACCCCTCGGGCTTGCAGAGTCTTGCTATCCCTGTAAGTCTAAATGTAAGAAAATAGTGATCTGTCCGTGGCTAAGGAAATGTCATCAGTTCCTCCACTCTCAGATCACATTCATCCTGCCCAGAACAAAATGCCAAATGCAAAAGTGTGACCTGTACAATGTGTAGGACCAGTTATTACCTAAGACAGGTCCATGGTTGTCAGGGAGGCCATGAAATCCTGAGTTGCTCCTGACAAGAAAGTCTTAGCATGAATGTTGATGTCCTCCAAGACAACCAAACCAGGAGTTTGTAGAATCTTTCGGGATCAAGTGCCGTGTTCTACTGGAGAAAGTTTTCCTTCCAGACGTTTCGTCCTCAGCTGCGGAGAACATCCTCAGTGGCATTGCAGCCGGAGCAGGCGCTCAGACCTTCTTGGCTGCTGTGCATTGAGTGGGGCCAGGGCTGCTGGAGAGCTGCTATTTCTAGGCTGGAGGGGGTGTGATGAAAGGGCAATTGGTTTGTGGATGTGCCCATTGTTTGGTGGGGCTTCCTGGAAGGGTGGTGATAAGAAACTGGCTGTTGAATGTGACCATTGTTCTGTGTTAATTGCTGGGAAGGTTGGAAGCTGAGAACGAAACGTCTGGAAGGAAAACTTTCTCCAGTAGAACACGGCACTTGATCCTGAAAGATTCTACAAACCCTAATGATGTTACCAGCCGTGAAAACCTGAAATCTTTGACAAACCAGGAGTCTTCAACACCATCTCTGAGACTACCTCTGTCAGCCCAGACATGGAGACTGTTGGGCGGTGGGATGCGGGGTGTACCAACAGAATCCCAGTCTATATCTAAATCCCAACATAAGGCACACAGCTTTGAAACCAGAAGTGTCCTGGGGTAGGGCACCATGCCAGGAGAATAGAATCCCGATAGACTATAGTGACACCACCTTCTTGCCTGCCAGACCTATGCTGATGTATCACTGAGTACCCTGGGGACACAGCTGGGAAAAGTTAACCACTTCTTGCTTCCCTAGACATGTCTCAGTGATACATCCCGGATCAATCCTGTCATTCGGTATTAAATCCTGGATGGGTGATGTTTCTCCTGTGATTGACCTGGCACTTAGCAGCAGGATCTCATAGCCTGGCAGGCTGTTGAAATGGTTATCGACTTTACCTCAGCTGAATGAAGGCAGACCTTTGACTGGATCCAGAGGGGTATTTTCATATCCATATAATATCCTCTTTGTTAATCACAAGTTTCCTCATTCATCATCATCATCATAGACCTTTATTGGCATTAATGTAAGAATGCGGTATACTTTAAAACCAACAGTAACACTATAGAATATAATAAAAAACCTTTAAAACCAGCAAAAGTTAAATGACATAAAACAGCTGTGGGCTATGCGTGAGTAAAAGCCTCTCTGATTTGGATTGCAACCTGTAAAAAGCAAGCAACGTGAGTAGTGACAAAGTTGTGTTTCCCGTGGAGTAAAAAGCGGACCTTGGCATTGTCAGAAAGACCTTGGTGGTTGGAGAGCAGAGCACCTAGGTATCTTGCACGTGGGCTGCTATAGAAAGAGCAGTCCAGAAGAACATGAGGGACCGTTTCGATGACTCCTTGGCTACAAGGGCATCATCTGAGATTGTGGGGGATTCTGTGGTATCTTCCGAAGAGGATGGCCGATAGTAATGCATTAAATCTAGCCAACATGAGTGCTCTTCTTTGGTGAGGATCAGTTAAGAAGAGGAAATAGGGAGCTAAAAGCCCAGGAGTCTGGGATAAACCCAGGTGACTTGGGGAGCAAGTTTTCCGAGCTGCCTCAGTCAGACGTTGCAACTGGGTATCTAGTAGTCTACGTTTGATGGATTGAAATACCGCAGAAGCAGAGGATAGATGAAATGCATCCAGGGAAATTCCTATGGATGTGAGTTTCTTTTGGATCAGGGTCAACCATTTTGATGCATGATGGTCCATCAGCATCAAAAAGGTGAAGGAATTCAATAACTTCAAAAGAAGGACAAAAATAAAGCAGAAGTCCAACTGCTTTTCTTAATGTACATGGATATAATTAGAAAATTGATATAGTGTAGGTGAACCCATTTGAAAACTGACCAACACGATATTAAAAAATACTGCATTCAGGATGGGTTTTTCAAAATTCCACTGGTAGTATCTGCAAATATTAATGACTGATGACATAAGAAAGCAATTGGCAAAAGAATAGTTTCTTTAGAGGTGTAAAAATTGTTCATGTAATAAGTGTACAAACACATTGAAGATGTCAACTGTCAGACCTCAGGAAAGTGTTCTTATCCGTTGGTTTTCAGTGTTATACACTTGGAACAACTTTTTGGTCCTATAATATCCAAAAGATTTCTGAGTAGAGATGGGTGTAGAACACAAAAATTGTGGTTCATTTCGTTTCATGGTTCGTTGGGTTGCCTGAATCGGTGGTTCAGTTCATTTTTTTCCAGTTTCCTAAACAATCCGTGGTTTGTTGGTTCATTTGCTTCAGAAAGGCATAGAACAGCCCCTGTGGGCTTGAAATGTCAAACTTGTGGCAAACTCTTCAGCAGAGTTTCACGCTTCACGTCTCTACCTACTCTCTAAGTTTGGTTCAAATGGGATTTCAGGGGGCCAAGCTACAGTTTGTGGAAGTCACAAAGTTGTTCAGGGTGGTGAAAACCAAGGAGGACAGTGAGGAAATCCAGAGGGATCTTTCAAGGTGAAGCGAGTGGGTGTGGCAAATGAGGGCCAATGTGGACAAATGCAAAATAGTGCATATTGGAGCAAAAAAAAAAAATTCCTCACTATAAATATACATTGATGGGGTTACTGGCAGTAACTGGCCAGGAGAAGATCTTGGTGTCATGGAAGATAATTCGCTGAGAATGTCAACTGCAATACATTGTATTTATTTTATTGCCATGAAAAATGGCAAATGCTGGAGATTATTTGGAAGGGGATTGAAAACAGATGAGCCAGTAGCATAATTGCCCCAATATAAATCTATGGTGCAGCCTCATTTGGAATATTGCATACAATTCTGGTCACTGCACCTGGGAAAAAGATATTGTAGCACTGGAAAAGGTATAGAAAAGGGCAGGGCTTTTCTTGTAGAAAAGGCACATCAGGAACTCATTTGCATATTAGGCCACACCCCCTGACATCGCCATGGTTTCACACAGGGTTTTTTTGTAGAAAAAGCCCAGCAGTTGGCCATTTACATATTAAGCCACACACCCTGGAACCAAGCTAGCCGGAATTGTGTTTCTGTGAGTTCCTGCTGAAAAAAAGCCCTAGAAAAAGATAACTAAAATGATTAAGGAGATGGAACACTTTCCCTATGAAGAGAGGTTAAAGAGGTTAGAGCTCTTTAGCTTGGAGAAATGAGGATTGAGGGAGTGACACGACAGAGGTTTTCAAAAATATGCGTGGAGTAGAGAAGATAAAGAAATAGTCTCTTCCTTTTCTCACAGTACAAGAACTTCTGAACACTGAATGTGACGAATGAGCAGTAGGCTTAGAGCAGTTTAAAAGAAGCACTTTTTGACCCAAAGAGTAATTAACGCATGGAATTCACTGCCACAGGAGGTGGTGGCGGCTACAAGCATAGCCAGCTTCAAGGGGGAATTGGATTAACATATGGAGTAGAGGTCCATCAGTAGCTATTAGCCACATGGGAAAGACGGAACACTGTCTGGGGCAGTGATGCTCTATATTCTTGATGCTTGGGGGGCGGCAACAGTGGGAGGGCTTCTGGAGTTCTGACCCCACTGGTGGACTTCCTGATGGCACTTTTTGGGCACCGTGCAACATTACCATTTCCTAAAGGGGAAGTGACCTTTCTGGTCTGGGTGCTGATTGCAGGAAGAACTCCAGCACCATCAGAGGCTGGTAACTAGTCTTCCCATATTCTCATGAAGGGATGGGTAAATTTTGGAGATTTCCCCACCCCCAGCTCTCATTGCCTGATGGTACTGTAGTGACTGGTGGTGGTGGTGGGGTTATGCAAAGGCCTTATATTCCTTCCATAGAGAAGAAGACTGCAGATTTATACCCCACCTTCTCTCTGAATCAGAGACTCAGAGTGGCTTACAATCTTCTATATCTTCTCCCCCCACAACAGACATCCTGTGAGGTGGGTGCGGCTGAGAGGGCTCTCACAGCAGCTGCCTTTCAAGGACAACTCCTACGAGAGCTCTGGCTGACCCAAGGCCATGCTAGCAGGTGCAAGTGGAGGAGTGGGGAATCAAATCCATTTTTCCCAGATAAGAGTCTGCACACTTGACCACTACACCAAACTGTTTCTGGAGATCCCTAGAATGGAGATTCCTAGAATGGCATTTTATCACTTCCTTATTGGTAACCTTAGATGAAAAGCACAAACTTGACATCTAAATGAACTCCTGGGCATGATCTGCTGCATCTAAGAAGCCATAAGGACTCGGCTGGTGGTTTGTTTTGAATTCTGAAAAATGGCATCAATGGAAACATCCAGAGATTTATCAGATTGCATGTCTACTGACCTTTATAACATGGCTTATAGATGGGAAGATGGCCACATTACACTTCCTTCAATTAAAACATTCTGGGCAATCAGGAGTGAATTTTTTCCCCCTTCTCATTTCAGTAGCTGGTCAAGTGTGAGGTTTTCTCATAATTTATTTAATTTTATCAATCTATTTTCCTTAATAATGGATGCCTTTTGAAGAAGTGAGCTGTGCTTATGGTAATTACAAACTGCTCAAAATCTATTTCCTTTTATTCGTTTTAAATTGACTGTCTTGTCGTTTCATTGAGGGCCTGCGTGCCCTTGTGTAATGAGGAGCAGGATATGTAGAACTGGACTCTTTAAAATCTTGTATTTTTTATAAACCATCTAGTAAGGTGTGGGAGGAGAAAAGGTAGAGTGAAAAAAGGGCGGGTGGGGAGGAATTACTGCACTGCCTTAATGTCTCTGTGATAGGGTAGCCAAGTCCAATTCAAGAAATATCTGGGGACTTTGGGGGTGGAGCCAGGATACATTGGGGTGGAGCCAAGAACAAGGGTGTGATAAGCATAACTGAGCTCCAAGGGAATTCTGGCCATCACATTTAAAGGGACAGCACACCTTTTTAAATGCCTTTCTTCCATAGGAAATAGTGGATAGAAGCACCATCTTTTGGGGCTCACAGAATTGGACCCTCTGGTCCAATCGTTTTGAAACTTGGGAGGTATTTTGGGCAAAGGCACTAGATGCTACACTAAAAATTTGGTGCCTCTTAATAAAAAAATAGCCCCCCCCAGAGCCCCCAATACCCGCAGATCAATTCCCCATTAATCGTTCTCCACAGGGAATAATAGAGTTCCCAGTAGACATTTCCCTCCCCCCACCACGCTTTCTAAAGTGGGGGAAGGGCCTCCAAACCAGGGAATCCCCTGCCCCCTTCCTCTCTCTCACACACAAATACTTACTGGGTCTCGTTCCTGTAGAACTTTACTTGCTCTGAAAACTGAAAGCAAAAGAAAGGGAGAGGCCGTTCTCCTACGAAACTGTTAATGACCCTTTCCCATGAAGCCCTTCCTGTTTCCTGCTCAGCCTTAAAGGCACACAGACCTGTTTGCAGGTTTCTAAACCTTCAGGAGCTCTAAAACGTCATGGTGACTGTGGGGGCGGGACTTCCCCCACCGGCCATCTGGCTGAGGGGACCTGGGACCTGGGGATTAGGAAGCCTACACTAAGATGAGTGAACACTTCCCTGACGAAATTGCAAATTGCAAGCCGTTCCCACAAACACTGGAAAATGCTTTGGTTGGCTGGTGTTTTGTTCTTGTTTTTGTTTAAATAAAACTGCCAGAATAAGCAATATCTTAAATGCGCCCTATTACTCTTTAATGCAAAGATCAATCAACAACCGCCTCTGTGCCTTGTTGCAGAGCTAAGTAAGGCCATGTGATATTAGGGCATGTCCTCAAACTACCAGTTCCCTAAAACCATCACCACGGATACCCTCAGGGCTGGCATGCGGGAGTAGGTTAAGTAGGTGGCCACCTAGGTGTAGGGTTGCCAAGTCCAATTCATTTAAGGGGACCACATACCTTTTTAATGCCTTTCCGACATTAGAAATGATAAAGGATAGGGGCAGCATTTTTGGGGCTCATAGAATTGGACCCCTGCATATAAAAGCCCTGCATATAACAACAATCCATAATCTCTGGTTAGATATCTGCATACCTTAGCTCAAACCACATCTATGAGAGGGTGAATTGCATTTGTTCTGCTAGAGATGCAGGATCAACAGAGGTCTAATCTCAGAAGCAAACTGTGCCAAGTTGTGAATCTTAAAAATCAAAGGTCTGAACATCTAAAGCATAGAAAACAATCCAAAAGATGCTGTTGGAAGTGATGAAAGTTTCTAATCTTCTGCTGCAGGTATAAGAATAATGATTTATAAGCCTGGTCCCCCTCCACAAAGTGAACTTTAACCTTTCCTTATGG